>NW_021941374.1:1546549-1774049 GCF_902148845.1 Salarias fasciatus | reverse complement strand
TAATGACCACATGAGAACTCACACAGGTGAGAAGCCTCATTTATGTGAAACATGTGGCAAAAGTTTCAGTCGACTGATTGATTTGAAGGAGCACTTGAGAATTCACACAGGTGAGAAGCCGTATTCTTGTGAAACATGTGGCAAAAGGTTCAGGCTACGGTGTGGTTTGAAGGAACACTTGAGAACTCACACAGGTGAGAAGCCATATTCTTGTGAAACATGTGGCAAAAGGTTCAAGCAACAGTGTAGTTTGAAGGTCCACTTGAGAACTCACACAGGTGAGAAGCCATATTCTTGTAAAGCATGTGGCAAAAGGTTCAGGCTACGGCGTGGTTTGAAGTTCCACTTGAGAACTCACACAGGTGAGAAGCCTCATTCTTGCGAAAGGTGTGGCAAAAGTTTTGGCCGACAGAGTCATTTGAAGGTCCACATGAGAACTCACACAGGTGAGAAGCCATATTCTTGTGAAACATGTAGCAAAAGATTCAGTCGACAGACGCGAGAAGAAGAAGAACCAGGACTTTATCAGTTTGAGGAGGAACAGGAGGAACCAAAACCCTCTCAGATTGAGGAACACCAGGAACTCAGCAGCAGCCAGAAGGGAGAACAATTCATTGTGAAGTTTGAAAGTGAAACCTTGAAGGTTCCTTCTGTTGAGGATCACAGTGACCTGACTGACCCAGAAGTACCAGAGACTGAGTGGTTCCTCTCTCAGGACTCTGAAGTCCACCATGAGAAAAGACACATGGACTCAGAACCAGCTCCACATTTGAAGCTGAAAAAACTCAAGGTGTTTGATAGAAACAGTGAGAACATCTGTCATGTTTCAGAGAAGCAGGCTGAATGTGAAGAAAGGTGTGAGGAAACTGACCATAACAAAAATCAGTTAAAGGTCCCTGCTGAGGAGATCCTTCATGAAACATGTGGCCAAAGTTTCAGGCAACCGGGCCGCAAGAGAACTCACACAGGTGAGAAGCCTCATTCCTGTGAAAGATGTGGCAAAAGGTTCAAGCATAAGAGTAGTTTGTTGGTCCACATGAGAACTCACACAGGTGAGAAGCCGCATTCTTGTGAAACATGTGGCAAAAGGTTCAGTCGACAGATTGATTTGTTGCGCCACATGAGAACTCACACAGGTGAGAAACCGTATTCTTGTGAAACATGTGGGAAAGCGTTCAGTCAACGCACTAATTTGAATGACCACATGAGAACTCACACAGGTGAGAAGCCGTATTCTTGTGAAACATGTGACAAAAGTTTCAATCGACAGAGTCATTTGTTGCGCCACATGAGAACTCACACAGGTGAGAAGCCGTATTCTTGTGAAACATGTGGCAGTAGTTTCAGTCGACAGAGTGTTTTGTTGCGCCACATGAGAACTCACACTGGTGAGAAGCCGTATTCTTGTGAAACATGTGACAAAAGTTTCAGTCGACAGAGTGATTTGAAGGACCACATGACAACTCACACAGGTGAGAAGCCGTATTCTTGTGAAACATGTAGCAAAAGCTTCAGGCAACGGCGTGATTTGAAGGAGCACATGAGAACTCACACAGGTGAGAAGCAATATTCTTGTGAAACATGTGGCAAAAGGTTCAGGCTACGGCGTGGTTTGAAGGTCCACTTGAGAACTCACACAGGTGAGAAGCCGTATTCTTGTGAAACATGTGGGAAAATGTTCAGTCAACACGGTCATTTGAATGACCACATGAGAACTCACACAGGTGAGAAGCCGTATTCTTGTGGAACATGTGGCAAAAGTTTTGGCCGACAGAGTTATTTGAAGGTCCACTTGACAACTCACACAGGTGAGAAGCCATATTCTTGTGAAACATGTAGCAAAAGGTTCAGTCAACGAAGTGTTTTGAAGGACCACATGAGTACTCACACAGATGAGAAGCGTCATTCTTGTGAAACATGTGGCAAAAGTTTCAGTCGACAGTGATTTGAACGACCTCTTGAGAACTCACACAGGCAGGCCCAGATCTACCATATGGGCAATCTGGGCATGTGGGGCCCTCCCCTCTGCTGGCAGAATTTTTTTTTTTTTTTTTTTGCAGCAACATTATACGCATTAGACGAATGAACTCCTTTGTACTTAGTTGTTGCAGTAAAGTGAAACAACACTACAGTTACACGAAGAAATACTATAAACAGCTCTAACAGGAGAGCAGCTCTCGTGTTGTTTTCTGTGTTGCCAGATTGGCTTCTTTTGAACATGTCGGTGGGTTGATGAAATGGTTATATAAACTTCTGAAGTGTTTTTTTTTTATGATACAAATAAAAGTTTTACGATTTTAACAAGCATTTTGGTTGTTGGTTGTTACAACGGTTGTTTCAAATATTGTAAAGCCCTTAACTTACATTTGTAACTTATCATTCCAGTTGGGTTGCTTTCCAAAAAAAATGAAAGTTGCAAACGTAATACTTTAATACAAAAGCAATGACAAACACAGTTTTACCAATTATAGGCCAATTTCTCTATTGCCCCAATTTTCAAAAATTTTAGAGAAACTCTTCAATTCTAGACTCGAAGTATTCCTTGAGAAACATCAAATAATAAATGTAGGTCAGTATGGGTTTAGAAATCAAAGATCCACTTCAATGGCAATAATTGAGGTAGTAGAAGAAATTACTAATGCCACTGATCAGAATACGAGGGGGTACCCAAAAGTTTCCGGAATTTGGTCATAAAATACTAATAATAATGAGGTTCGACTTCTGGCCATCAGATGTGCTGCAGGTAAGTCTCGTGCATATCTGTGAAAAAGCTGAGCTCCCAGAGTGACACTGACGCCTGTCATTTATAGTAACATAGTGCAGCTGCGCTCTGCGCTTTTTCCAAAATGGCGACATTGACTGGAAAGCCAGAGCAACGCGCAAACATTAAATTCTGCTTTTTGCTGGGAAAAAACAGCAGCAGAAACACTGAGCTTGTTGCAGCAAGCCTACAAGGATGATGCTCTGGGAAAGACTCGGGTCCATGAGTGGTTCGGGCGGTTTAAGAAGGGCCTCATGTCGGCGCGTCAGGTCCGCTCAGCAGTGAAAACAATGCTGAGCTGCTTCTTGGCTGTCCAGGGTCTCGTCCACAGCGAGTCTGTCCCTCCAGGTCAGACTGTAAACCAGGACTACTACAGGAAGTCCTCAGATGCTCCGTGAGGATGTGAGGAGGAAGCAGAGCGTAGTGGCGGAGTGGAGCCGGTTGATCCACCACCACAGAGCGCCAGCGGACATGGCGCTGCGCCTCACGCAGTTTCTGGAGAAGAATGAGATGAATCTCCTCTCCCATCCGCCTGATTCGCCAGATGTAGCCTCGAGTGACTTTTTCTTGTTCCTCAAGTTGAAGAAGCAGCTGAAGGGACAGCGGTTTGCAGATGTGGAGGAGGTGACAGAAAAAACGCACAGAATGGCACAGTTACGCACAGGTGTCATGCGGATGGAGATTATTTTGAAGGCGACGGTGATGTTTTATTTTGAAATGTCAGAAATAAAAAGTTACAATCACATTCTGGGAACTTTTGGGTACGCCCTCGTATGTATGCAGTTGGCATTTTTGTTGATTGGAAGAAGGCCTTTGACACAATCAATCATTCTAATTTACTTGATGTGGCACACCAGTGCCACCGCGGGTCGGCTAGACACGGGCGGAACCACAGCCAGTGAGTTTGAACTTCGTTTATTGTCCAAGCAGTGGGCCCAATCCCCACCCCTCAATTCGGCGGGCTTCTCTAGCCGCAGCCGCCGCCACACCATGCAGACCTCGATCGGGGTCGCTCCGGTGTTCAGCCTTTCCAGGCTTGCGTGCGCGTACTCTCCAGTCTGCTGCTCCATTCAGCTCTGCTCCACTCTCCCCTCTCCGCCCGGTCCAGCACACCACTTCAAGCAGGAGAGAGTAATCAGATCATTTGCCAGCACCTGCTGCACCTTGGACACCGGCTCTCTGAGCAGCTTCCCCGCCTCCTTCTCTCCTGCAGCCGAGAGCAAACCACGCCCCTCCTCCACATACCCCCACCACCCGACTGAGGTCGGGGGGACACCCGGCCGACTCTACTGCCCCCCCCCCCCCCCCCCCCCCCCCTTCCCCCTGGAGTGCGAGAAAGGAAATCGGCCACCGCCATTTGTGTCCCCGGCCTGTGGACCACCCCGAACTTAAAGGGCTGCAACGCCAGATACCACCGCGTGATCCGGGCATTGGTGTCCTTCATGCGGTGCAGCCATTGGAGCGGGGCGTGGTCTGAACAGAGGGTGAAGGCCCGTCCCAGCAGGTAGTAGCAAAGCGCTCCGACCACCCACCGGATGGCCAGACACCCCTTCTCTATGGTGCTGTACCGCGACTCCCTCTCAGAGAGCTTCCGGCTGATGTAAAGGATTGGGCGGTCGAAGCCCCGCACCTGCTGGGACAGCACCGCCCCCACACCCCTGTCGGACACATCGGTCTGCAGGATGAAAGGGAGAGAAAAGTTAGGCGTGTAGAGAAGCGGCTTCCCACAGAGGGCCTGTTTCACCTGCTCAAATGCCATCTGGCACTTCTCCGTCCACCGGACCGGATCTGAGGCACCCTTTCGGGTCAGGTCAGACAGGGAGCTGGCCAGGTCTGCGAAACCAGGGACGAACCGCCGATCCCAGCCAGCCCCAAGAACTGCCTCACCTCCTTCTTGGACTTGGGCCACGGGCAGGCTGCAATCGCGGCTGTCTTGTCTATCTGTGGACGCACCTGTCCACTGCCCAAGAGGTGCCCCAGGCACCGTACCTCCCTCCGTCCAACTGCACACTTCTTCGGGTTGGCCGTGAGCCCCGCCTGTCTCAGCGACCGGAGCACCGCGGACACCTGCCGCACATGCTCCACCCAGCTATCACTGTGGATGATGACATCATCCAAGTAGGCTGCAGCATATGCGGCATGCGGGCGCAGGACCTGGTCCATGAGACGTTGGAACGTGGCTGGGGCCCCGAACAACCCGAACGCTAGTGTGACAAATTGGTACAAACCGTACGGAGTGGAGAAAGCTGATTTTTCCCGGGACTCTGGCGACAAGGGAATCTGCCAGTAGCCCTTGGTCAAATCCAGTGTCGTGAAAAAGCGAGCAGTGCCCAGCCGGTCCAGGAGTTCGTCGACCCGGAGCATTGGGTAGGCATCAAATCGTGACACATCATTCACCTTGCGGTAGTCCACACAGAAGCGTACAGTTCCATCCTTCTTCATCACCAGAACAATGGGACTACACCAGGCACTGTTGGACTCTTCTATTACTCCCATCTCCAACATGGCCTCTAATTCCTGCCGAACAATTTTTCTTTTATGTTCAGGCAGTCGGTATGGACGCGAACGTACAGTTGCACCGGGGAGAGTCTCAATGTGGTGTTCTATGAGGTTTGTACGTCCTGGTAGGGGAGAGAACACATCAGCAAACTGCTCTTGCAACGCGGCAACATCCGCCCTCTGGGACGGCGAGAGATGGTCATCACAAGGGAGTGAGGCTGGAAAGGTGGAATTTGGAACCTCAGGCCCCAGCTCATCTCTCTCATGAACTGCCGTCACCAGAGCAACGGACTCCGCCTCTCTCCATGCTTTAAGGAGGTTGAGGTGGTAAATCTGTGTTGCTCCTCCCCTATCAGCACGCTCCACCTCATAGTCGACCTCCCCCACTCGTCGTGTGACCACAAAAGGCCCTTGCCACCTGGCGAGTAACTTGGAGTTGGACGAGGGGAGTAACACAAGCACTTTGTCTCCCGGTGAAAACTGTCTCAGCTTAGCCCCTCTGTTGTACAGCCGTTGTTGACGCTCCTGGGCCTTGAGCAAATTCTCCCGTGACAACTGACCCAGTGTGTGGAGTTTCGCTCTCAGGTCCAGGACGTACTGAACCTCGCTCTTGCTGGGGCTCAGACCCTCCTCCCAGTTTTCCTTAACCAGGTCCAAGACGCCCCGGGGTTTTCTGCCGAACAGCAGCTCGAAGGGAGAAAATCCCGTGGAGGCCTGGGGCACCTCCCGCACTGCAAACAACAGAGGGTCAAGCCATTTATCCCAATTATGACAGTCATCGTGGATGAACTTACGGATCATGGACTTCAGAGTCCTATTCAGACGCTTGACAAGGCCGTCGGTTTGCGGGTGGTACACGCTTGTCCGAACAGACTTGATGCCCAGTAATCCATACAGCTCCCTCAGTGTCCGTGACATGAAAGAAGTGCCTTGGTCAGTTAGAATCTCTTTCGGGATTCCAACTCGGGAGATGACCTGAAACAGGGCCTGCGCCACACTCTTTGCAGAGATAGTGCGCAGTGGCACTGCCTCAGGATACCGCGTTGCGTAGTCCACCAGGACCAGCACAAAGCGATATCCCCGAGTGCTCCGAGTAAATGGCCCAATGAGGTCCATGCCAATCCGTTCGAATGGGACCTCAATTAATGGCAAAGGGCGCAAAGGGGCCTTTGGAATGGCTGGATGGTTAACCAACTGACATTCAGGGCAAGAGGCACACCAACGCCGCACATCACCCAGAATGCCAGGCCAGTAGAAGCGGGCCATTATCCGGTTTAGTGTTTTGTCATACCCCATGTGACCAGCCATCGGATTGTAATGCGCCACCTGGAAAAGGCTTTCCCGACGGCTCCTCGGCACCAACAACTGGGTGGTATCCTCACCTGTCCGAGTGTCACGACTCACTCTGTACAACTTATCTCTAATCAATGCAAAATAGGGATACGTTTGTGCCGTGTCAGGGCGCACCATGTGACCATCAATCTTTATCACTTGGTCGAAGGCAGAGCGTAGAGTGTCATCACGAGACTGTTCCAGTGGAAAATCTTCCATGGAGTGCAGCTTGGGAACCTGCGGGGCCGCGGGAGGAGGCCCTACTGATTCCCCCTCCCTGTCAACAGCGTCGGACGACCTCGCGTCACCACTGAACACGGCACACATATGACTCGCCCTATCCTGTCGTGAGCACACCCCAATTAACCTGTGAAACCCCCGCCAATCAGTACCCAGAATCATGGGGTGTGCGAGGCGGGAGCTAACCGCGGACTTTACTCTATGCGTTTCACCCCTGTGTCTGATTTGCACTGGCACAATGGGGTATCTGTGAACATCCCCATGCACACACCGAATATCCACCCCCAATGCCCCCGCCAAAGCCCCGGGACGAACCAGGTTCTGGTGAATCATTGACTGCTGACAGCCTGAATCCACAATCGCCTGGTGTATACCCCCCTGAATCCTTACCGGAATGCTGTATGCCCCTCCTAGACCGGGGGAGGGTGTTGGAGAGCCAGCGACCCGGATCACTTGATCGACCTCCATGAGCGGACACTCATTACGGAAGTGTCCGGGTCGTCCACACCTCCAACACTCCTGCCCTGGCGTCTGAGCGGCCCCCTGCGGGAGGGAGCCGGCGCCCGTTGTGGCCGGGACCTGCGGAGCCTCCACAGCGGGCGCTTTAAAGCGGTGGTGAGCCAGGGCGCCGGGGTTGGACGGGGGGCGGGGGCTGGGGTCCGCTCTTCGGCCGCCTGGACCCCGGAGTAGACAGCCAGATGATCCTCCGCCAGGGCAACGGCTGCCTCGATGTTCCTCGGGCGGTGGCACTGCACCCACTTGGCCGTCCTGGCGGGGAGCCCCTCCATGAACTGCTCCACCACGACCTGCTCCAGCATGCGGTTCTCCCCGGCGGACCCGCCTGGCTGCAGCCACCGAGCAGCCGCATCCTTCAGCTGCTGGGCATACACAAAGGGCCGACCCCCCGGACCCAGCTTGAGGCTTCGGAACCTGCGCCGGTGGTCCTCAGGAGAATGGCCCATCCTGTCCAGGATGGCCCTCCGCACCTCCGGATAGCCTCTCATGGATGCCGGTAGGCTGAGTGCTGCAGTCTGGGCCTCTCCCGACAGCAGGGGGAGCAGCCGCACAGCCCACTCCCCCACCGGCCAGCCGCATGCCCCCGCCGTCATTTCGAACATTTCCAAAAATGTTTGTGGGTCGTCTTCTGGGCCCATCTTATGCAGGGACAGGCCGGTGAGGGGGAGCGGTGCCGAAGGCGCTGGCGCCGGGCCGGGCTGCGCTAGTAGCTTCTCCAGCACCTGCGTCTGCTTTCCAGCTTGGTCATGGAGGGCCGCCAGCTGCTGCCGGTTGGCGTTCGCCTGCTCCTGGTACATCCTCGCCAATTCCTCCACCATCTGAGCCAGGAGGGCCACCGGCTGGACGGGCTGTGGTTCGGACATCTCCCTTGGGTCTGTCTAGCCCCACGTTGGGCGCCAATGTGGCACACCAGTGCCACCGCGGGTCGGCTAGACACGGGCGGAACCACAGCCAGTGAGTTTGAACTTTGTTTATTGTCCAAGCAGTGGGCCCAATCCCCACCCCTCAATTCGGCGGGCTTCTCTAGCCGCCGCCGCCGCCGCCACACCATGCAGACCTCGATCGGGGTCGCTCCGGTGTTCAGCCTTTCCAGGCTTGCGTGCGCGTACTCTCCAGTCTGCTGCTCCGTTCAGCTCTGCTCCACTCTCCCCTCTCCGCCCGGTCCAGCACACCACTTCAAGCAGGAGAGAGTAATCAGATCAATTGCCAGCACCTGCTGCACCTTGGACACCGGCTCTCTGAGCAGCTTCCCCGCCTCCTTCTCTCCTGCAGCCGAGAGCAAACCACGCCCCTCCTCCACACTTGATAAATTAGAAAAATATGGAATCCGAGGGGTAGCTGGTGACTGGATAAAAAGTTATTTAACAGGTGGGGAACAATATGTCAAAATTGGCCATTGTACATCAGACAAGCTTTGTATTTCATGTGGGGTTCCCCAGGGGTCTGTATTGGGCCCCCAACTTTTTAGTATATACATAAATAATATTTTTAAGGTGTCTCAAATATTGAAACTTATTCTGTTCGCAGATGACACCAATATATTCTACAGTAGCAGCAATTACACCGAACTTGTTACTACTGTAAATAGAGAATTACATTTGATTAAAAAATGGATGGATATAAATAAATTATCATTAAATATAAATAAAACAAAAGTAATGTATTTTTGTAATGTAAAAGTTAAAGGTCTAATACAGGATTTTCTCGAAAAGACGAAGCCAAATGTCTGTTACTCACTTTTTGAACAATGTCATGCTCCAGACCATCGCCCGGCTCTCCTGCTTCTCCCAGGAAACGTGGAAGCGTGCGAGCGCGATCGCCTCTTCTCCGGACGTGCACGGCTCTGTTTACAGTTTCTGTGATCGACCTCGCTCATACATAAAGTTTGTTTTCCGAAACAGTTACAGTTCCATTATGTCAGCCTCGCCATCGGTAAGTACTAGCTCAGAAGCTCACCGGCTACATAAACACTCTGAATGCGCAAACGAGAGAAGCTTATTGGGTGCAAGCACATGGAACCGCCTTACAAAACCAGCTCGTCAGAATGATTGACAAACAGACCCACCAATTATTTAGGTGATCCACCCGGAAATTAAAATCCTGTATTATACCTTTAATTCTGAATTGCCAATTACTTTCAGGGACTACTGTGCTAAAGCACAGTCGCAAAAGGGCGCAAGCGTCTGGCTTGGTCTGCCGTGGCTTCCATAATTCAGGGTGCGCGCGCAGACGTGCACTGCGGAAGTACGAGAGAGCACTTAGCCTTTAAAAATTTACTAATTGACCTCGTATTGAATGAATTATGGACGTTACCCGCTCAGGACACTTGGATTACAACAGATGAGCAGTATGAAGGAAAATAAGCACATTTTGTGGACTTTATGGACCTTTTTCTTTCCGGCTCTGTTGGTCCCTGTTGTATGGAAGTTTGTTGACAACGAAAATTCCCCCGGATCTCCGGCTGCATTTTCGACATCAAAAAAAGTGCTCCGGAGTGTTGCTCAGCATGAAGGTGAGCAGAAAATGAGGCTAAATCGCTGTTTGGGTGAAATATTCCTTTAAATTTGTGTTCGAAGCCGCGTATATAAAAGAATATGTGTTTTTAAAGTGTTTTGAAATGAGTTGCAGGAAAAAAATTGTGTGTTATGCATGAACATTATCGAGGTGGGATTTAATAAGTTCTCTTCGTCCCACTCCCTTTCAGGCATTTTTGTTGTTATTTAGTATATTGTATATTTTGTTTTCTTTGGCTTCAATTGATGAACGGGCATTCATTATGTGTGACCCATATAGTGAATATGATTGCCTGAAATTAATAAATAAATGAATTTAATGCAGAGATGGAGATTTGGGCTGCTTTCTATTGAGTTGTTGGTTTGACACCGTGTCTGTGCTGGAAACACAATGGCAAATCTGGCAACATCGTGCAGCGGACTGCAGACGCACCGGAGGCAGTGACCCGCCTCACAGGCGACCTTACCGGGCCGGAGTTGTTTGTCTGCTCTTTCATTGGACTGTAAGTGGCACTGCCTGTATCCAGCTGTGAGAGAGAGAGGCCCTTCTCACAATTAAAAACAATAAAAAATGAACTGAAGACAACTGTGGGTCATAAAAGATGTTCTGCTCTGTCTTTAATGGCCACAGAGTGGGAGTTGGTGAGGGAGATGGACTTTGAGGATGTGACTGACTTTTCAAAGAAAAAGATCTGGAAGAAGAACTTCAAAAGGCCAGAGCCACTGAGCTTTCTGTGGAGTGAGTAGTCCACTATGAACTGTTATGATACAGATAATTAATGTATTTTGCTAAATTGGTATGCTTTTTGTCTAACATGTATTTTGCATCATTGTGGTGTGATGCTGAGAGTTATAGTGCTGTATATTTGTTTTTGTTTTGTTTTTTGTTTTTTTGTTTTTTTGCAGTATATGAAGTTGTCCAGCTAACTTGATGATGTTCGCTGGCCCATAACACCACAGCCCCAGGAACAGCTCTCTCCGCCGTGGTCCCGGCCCACTCCATCCCGGCTCCGGAGACGTAGCTCTCCCCTGCAGCCCCGGATCACTCCGCCGCGGCCCTGGAGCCGGACCGCTCCCTGCCGGTACCGGAACGGCGGCGATCGCCCCGGACCGCGGCCTCCGCTGCCCGCCTGAGGCTGATCAGGGAGGCGGTGAGGAGGCACTCCGGGAGCCACCACTACCGCCGCGGGGAGGTTGCCGCTTCACTTTTTTAATGCCGTCACGCGGTGTATTCCTGGTGCTAATGTCAAGGTCCTCCATGGACTCCCGGAGCTCCTGCAGTCCCTCCCCTCCACTGTCCGCCGGGTCATCGTGCACGTCGGCACCAACAACACGGCCCGGCGGCAGTCAGAGGTCACCAAGCAGGATTTTAAAGACCTTTTTAACCTGTTGGAGAGCTGTGGGAGGTCGGTTTTTATCTCTGGACCTTTGCCGACCTTCTCCAGGGGAGCTGAACGCTTCTCCAGACTGCTCAGCCTCAACACCTGGCTCTCCAGCGCTCCTGCTCAGCCTCCAGACTGCTCAGCCTCAACACCTGGCTCTCCAGCGCTCCTGCTCAGCCTCCAACTTTGATTTCATTGACAATGTTAACCTTTTCTGGAACCGCCCAGCTTTTTATCATCTGGACGGACTTCACCCGAGCCGCTGGGCAGCTCCATCTTAGCAGGTAACATTCAGCACACAGTCCACACACCCCCTGCTGACTGAATACCTGGCAGCCCCCCCCCCCCCCCCATCCACCACACGCCACACACACCCCTCACACACCTTCACTGGCCCCAGACACACCACACACTGTACATAGCATCCGTCATCACCTCCTCCAGACACCACATCCCTCGGACTGTTTTTAAACAACAAAGGACTCTTTTCTCAGTAAAACTTCACCGAGAGCGCACATTCAGCCCGCCCACTACCATTAATTTGGTGCTACTGAATGTGCGCTCTCTCTTAAAGAAATCTTCTATTATTAATGATCTTATTTTAGACAATAATTTAGACAGTCTGCTTCTAACTGAGACATGGCAGCACTGATGCACCTGTTATCCTCACTGAGGCTTCCCCACCCAGTTTTGACTTTTTATTTTCAACCAGACAGGGTAAAGGCTCGTCCATGCTTCACATGTACGCGTTTCCGCGTCCGCTTTGGAAGGTCCGCGCACCACCGATGCAGACGCGCTTTCTCCCATACTACATTTTGAGCTCAGCTGTGCGCGCTCCGTGCAGGCGCGGTGATCCACGCAGCCTCGAGAAGCTTTTCCGGCTCTACAGACTGTTTATCTGCTCCTTTATTACAGATTATTTAGAGAAAATTAAGCACATACATTGTCAGTACATTATCATTAAGTATTAAAGTTTATTTAGCCTTTTTTCCTGTTTCTGAATCGCGGGGCGGCGCCGGAGCGATTAGTTACTTTCACTTCTGTCTGCAGACCTTCTCCTCCCTCCAGACAGAGTCTCTCTCTCTTTCCACAAGTTTTTCACTCTTTCGGTGTCTTTAAGTGGAGCCATCAGGCTGGAGCTCCGTCTACTTTCACTTTTACCGTCATGTTGTGTTTGCTATGGCGCTCTGGCGCATGCACACACTTCCGCGACCTGCGCGCAACGCGGTCTCAAAATCTGGCTGCTGCGTGGACGTCCACGGATCGGTCCGCGCGGACCCTAGTGGACAGGAATTCATGACGATTTTTACGTCACGCGGACCAACGCGCACCCACGCGGACATGTGAAGCATGGACGGACCTTAAGAGGGGTGGAGGGACTGCTTCCATTTTAAAAAACTCACTGAGTGCATGTGCAGTGGCTTTTAATAGTTTTACTTCCTTTGAGCATCACGCCTTTGTTTCTTAGCAGTCCCCCGATCCTGTGTTTAACAGTGTACAGACCCCCTCATTACTGTAGTCTTTTTATCAGTGAATTTTCAGAACTTTTATCCAGCTGGACTCAGTCGCTCCACTTTTAACCAAAACAATCAAGGGCCATCCCAAACCCCCGTGGAGGAAAATTGATAAAATCATCAAACTGAAAGAAAACTGCAGGAGAGCTGAAAGAAGGTGGAGGAAATCCAAGTTGACTGTACATCACCAGATTCTACGTCAACAACTCAAAATTTACAATAATGCAGTTAAACAGGCTGAACTTCCCACCTCTCTCAACTTATTTCAGACAGTAAAGACAACCCCCAGTTCCTCTTCTCCACCTTTAACATTTTAACTGGCTCTAGTTTTAATAAAGCTTTTAAGGAGCCGACAGACGCTTTCTGTAAAGACTCTACAGACCACTTCAGAACTAAGATCATGGACATCAGGTCCAGTCTTTTACCTCAACAGGTTTTATCAGTGAACACAGCTGAACCGTTGTCCATGCCTGAGGACACACTGGACAGTCTGGACCTGGTTGATGAAGGACTCTTGGTCCAGTTTTCTCCCAAGTAAAATCTACAACCTGCCTTCTAGATCCCATCCCCACCACTTTTTAAATCACTTTATGGATTCCTGGAGGAACAGATTTTAAATATCATGAACTGCTCTCTTCAGACGGGCGTCTTCCCCACTGCCTTTAGAACGGCGGTGGTAAAGCCCCTTCTGAAGAAGAGCAATTTAGACCCCGATGTTTTCAATAACTACAGACCAGGATCCAACTGACCATTTTTAAGTAAAGCTTTAGAAAGACTGGTTTTTAACCAAGTCAGTGACTTTTTAATGATCAGTAACATTTTAGAAAGACATCAGTCTGGTTCTAGAGCGAACCACAGTACAGATACGCCCTTTAAAGATTTTAAATGATATCAGGTGGAACTTGGATGTTGGTTCTACTGGACCTGAGTGCTGTATTTGATACAGTAGACCATCACATTTTAATAAACAGACTGAGTCACCTGGTGGGCCTCTCTGGTACTGTTCTTAACTGGTTCAGTTCTTATCTCACAGATCGATGTTTTTATGTAGGTCTGGATACTTGTTCCTCAGGAACCCATGAAATTAGGTGTGGGGTTCCCCAAGGTTCAATTTTAGGTCCCATACTTTTTAATCTCTACATGCTTCCACTTGGGGACGTCATCAGGAGACACGGCATCAGTTTCCATAGTTACGCTGACGACACTCAGCTGTACATCGCCGTGTCTCCTGGTGACTCCGGGCCAATAGAAACCCTTTTTAACTGTATTTCAGACATCAAGTCATGGATGCAGTGAATTTCCTGCAGCTCAACCAGGACAAGACTGAGGTTTTAGTTATTGGTCCCGAAGGTCAGAGAGAGAAAATTTTACCTAAATTATTAGATTTTAAACAAGCACAATCAGTTGAAGCTAGGGTTGGCGATCTTGGAAAACTAGCATGTAGCACAAATGTAGCATCTCCCCAAGGCTCCGCCTAGCTCTCACCCCATTGGAGGAGCTCCCATTGGGAGCGAACGTACTAGATGCGAAAGCGCCGCACGCACTGAGTTTGTGATCGCCTCCATTGTTATTAACCTTTCTGACTGCTGCACACAACGCGCATAGGAGCGCAGCGCGCCGCTCCGCTTCCTTCTATTTTTCACGCGAGCTGAGAGCGCCTTGGCAACGCGGGTGCACTGAACCAGGACCAGTGCATGCCATTGAAATGTACGCGCAGGGGGCTGGTAGAACTGTGAATGGATTTGATTGGTTCCTTAAGAGCGGTCCGCGCCTTACGATTGGTCGGAGTTTTTACTGTCCTGTGGCCGCTACAGTGGTCAGATTTTTTCCGCACCATATTCCGTACACATAATGTATTGACTTCTCCCAGGGGGCAGGGAGCATTTCACTCAGTATGACAAGAAGTGCTTTTGGACAACATCGTCTACCCTAGCTTTAAGCGCCTGAGCGTGATTTTTGACTCTGAGCTAATTTTATTCCACACATTAAAAACATAACTAAGATTGGATTTTATCATCCTAAGAATATAGCCAGAGTCGCCCGTTCCTCTCTCAGGCCAGCAGGAGGCGCTAATGCAGCTTTTATCTCCTGTAGATTAGATTATTGTAATGCCTTGCTCTCTGGTCTTCCCAAAAAGAATATGCAGTGTGCAAAAAATTGGGAGTATGTCTGTGTGTGTGTGTGTGTGTGTGTGTGTGTGTGTGTGTGTGTGTGTGTGTGTGTGTGTGTGTGTGTGTGGTATACTAACTGATGGTGCGGTTTTTATTCTTTTCTTTTTATTACTGTTTTTTTACTGTTCAACACTTTGCGTTGTTTTTATAAATATGAAAAAGTGCTATAGAAATAAAGTTTGATTTGATTTGAAAAGATGTCTTTATTGTCCTTCATTGCTGCAGCAGCGGAGTACTCACAAATGCATGAAACCATGAAAGACTGAGAGAGTTTATTCAGGAAGTCCAGCTTGAAGCCAGAATCACCAGAGATCATCCAGTGTGAAGGAAACTTTCGTGATTCAGAACCTGTTGAGACTGGGGCTGAACCATATATTGCACTTGCGAAAATCTCACGATATTAAAAAATGCGATTTACACATTGCAAGGTGCGTGATAGGACAGTCACGTGACGCGAATTGACATCAGTTTGGCACCAGGCAGACTGCTGGTTTAACAAGGTGCTGCTGACTGGAGTAGCGTGATCACTGAGCCCATGGAGTTTTGACTGCGGTCAAGCCAGCCGGCGCTCTGACAAACACAGTCAAGTGAGCCGACACGTTGTTTACCGGTGCCACATGTTGTACGCATGTGGATATGGATATGGATTATATGGATATGGGAGGAGCTAATTATCTCCGAACCAACTGCAAATCACACGAAAGTCAAACGGGTGAGTAAATGTTGTTGTGACAAATGTGAAATAAGGTCCAGATTGTAAAAAGGACCGTTCCCCTTTAAAGCTAAAACAAAGACATGTGTCTGAAAGAGACACTAGAGTAATGTGATTCACAAGAGATTTGGAGTTAGTAGGTCGAATAACCTGGGAGTTATTGAGCTTAAGAGAAAACATTTTTTTCAATTAGTTTTAACATTTTCCACCATTTTTTAATATTTTTATGTAAAATACAGTATTTTAGCTCAATAGCTCCCATAATGTTCGATCTATTGATGTCAAAGCACCTGTGAATCACATTACTGTATTGTGTGGTTCAGACACAGCTCTTTATTTACTCTGTTAATGTTCCTAATAATTTTCTTAATATTTTTATGAAAAATAGACAGCTTGTTTTCTCAGTAGCTCCCAGGTTATTGGACCTATTGACTCCATATCACCTGTGAATCACATTACTATATTGTGTGGTTCAGACAAACCTCTTTGTTTTCTTGGGGAATGTTATTAATAAATAATATTTTTATGAAGAAAAGAGTTTTTTTCTCAATAGCTTCCAGCTTATTTGACCTATTGACTCCAAATCTCTTGTGAATCACATTACTCTAGTGTCTCTTTCAGATGCATCTCTTTGTTTTGGCTTTAAATATTGTAAAAAATTATAATATTTTTAAGAGAAATGCAGTGTCTGAGCTCATTATCTCCCGTTCATTTGACCTCTTGACTGAAAAGCAGCATCAGCACCAGCTTTCCTTCATGGACTTCAGTTTTGCTTTAATCAACAGTATTCATGTGTCTTCCATTACAAAGTGAGCTGTGATCAACGTTTGCTTCGCAGTCCTCTCGGTTTCTCTTTCACCGCAATGCGTAGAATATGTGCACACCGCTGAACGACGTGTCGGCTCACTTGACGGTGTTTGTCAGAGCGCCGGCTGGCTTGACCGCAGTCAGATGCAGGATGTTCATTTGGATAAAGGATTTTCTTAAAGATAGAACAATTCAGGTAAGAATAAGCAATCAAATCTCAAACACCGCAAGTATTTTGAATGGGACGCCACAAGGATCTGTAATTAGTCCTGTACTATTTAATGTAATGATAAATGATATTTTTCAAAGTGTTAGTCCGGCCTTCGGAAATCCCTTTTTGCAGATGATGGTGCTATTTGGTACGGTGGCAGAAATGTCAACTTTTTACTGAGGCAGTCTCAGAAAGCGCTAGATCAGGTAGTTCACTGGGCAAACGTGTGGGTTTTTAGAATTTCTACATCAAAAAGTAATTATATGGTTTTTGGTTTTCAAAAGAAAATTCCTAAAATGGCATTGCACTTATACAGACAGCCACTAGAAAGGGTTAAGGTGTTCAGATGTCTGGGCTTATGGATGGATGAAAGATTGACATATCATACACACATCGGAAAGACTGCAGACAAGTGTGAAAAAATAGTTAATGTCTTCGAAGTTTGTCTGGCAGTGACTGGGGAGCAGACAGGACAACATTGCTCATGGTTTTTAGAGCAATGATTAGAGCAACATTGGATTATGGCTGCTTTGTATTTGGAGCAGCAGCTAAATCTACCTTGCAAAAGTTGGATATTGTCCAAGCAAAAGCCCCAAGAGTCTGTTGTGGAACGTTTTGAACTACACCTGCACCTGCCCTTTTGGTTGAGATGGAGGAGACCCCTTTAACACTCAGGAGGAGTGGGACTGGGGCTCCAGTACTGGGTTAGACTCGCCAGACTTAAGCAAAAGTCTGCTGCTAAATGTCTTTTGGAAAACTGCTGGGAGTTTGAGAAGAGTAGTGGAAAAGAGTCCTTTCTAAAATCTGTCTGTAAGATGGCGAGGAAGATGGGTGTAGAGGATGGAAGAGTGGAGGGATCAGTGTGGTCTCCTGTCCTGTTCTGGCTTCTGCCAGAACCTGAGGCTCAGCTGGGTTTTGTGGGATTAGATAAAAGTCAAAAAAGTGCTAAAATAAATGAAGTTGTGGAGAATAAAAAAGATTCTTGTCATATTTTCACAGATGGGTCAAAGGATCCCTCTTCTGGAAAGGCAGGTTTTGGAGTTTATACAAGGAACAATGAAATGATCAAAAGTGTTTGTGATCATATTTCAGTGTTTCCTGCCGAGCTGTGAGCCATTAGGTGGGCCTTAGAATGGGCTGAAAGGAACAATTCTAAGTGTCTGATGTATATTCAGATTCTGTGTCTGCCTCACAGGCGGTCTCTGCTGGTCCAGCCGGGGCTCGGCCAGATGCCGTTTTGAAATCTTGAGTTTCCTTCATAGAACAGAGTCCATGAACTGCAGTGTAAGATTCTGCTGGATCCCATCTCATTCAGGGACAGAAGGAAACCAAGCAGCTGACTCTCTTGCTGAACACTCACTTCTACGTAAGGAAACTGAGAACAACCTCTGTTTGGGGAAGATGGAGTGTTTTAGTGTTATCTGAAGTGCTTTGCAGAAACAGTGGCAAAGGGAGTGGGAGACAGAGACCAGGGGGAGGCTTTATTCTAAGTGTCAACCCACAGTGCAGAACACCAGGTTTGTTTCATTTTCTTCTGGAATTAACCAAGTAAAAAGAACCAGTAAGACTGGGGCATTGTGGTCTTGCAGCTTGTTTAAATGTAATGGGAAAGCAGCCAGGTGGGAAATGTCAATGTGGGAAACTAGAGACTAATGCACATGTTTTTATCTAGTGATCAGTGCTCTGCAGAAACAGAGGCTTAGTATAAAGACCTTTCAAAGCTTAAAATGACTGTTTTCAATCAAGTCAATCTTTGCCGATGGAATAAATTCACGAGACATAGAAAAGACTATTGTAAGATTCCTTCTTTCCACCAACCTTTACCCGAGAATATAAAGGACTGCGAGTAATTCTCTGACCAGCAGAGGGCAGCATTACACTGTGTATGTGTGCAGCCTGCCGGAAAGGAGGAGGAGAAGAGAAGAAGAAGCGATGGCGGCGGTGCTGCAGCGTCTCTCAGAGGACAGAATGAGTCCAGTTCAGGCTCTGAGAGAGTTTATCCAGCAGCGACTCACTGCTGCTGCTGCAGAGATATTCACCGCCTTTCTACAAACTACCGTCCAGTTCCAGCAGGAGATTGACCGACAGAGAAAACTGCTGCAAATCCACTGGAAACATCCAGTCCAGCTCCTCACAGCAGGTAATGAACCGTGAGGATGAAGACATTGAATGTGTGTGGTGGAGGATGGCTGATGGATTTAAAGCTGGCAGACAGAAACGAGGCTGCAGCTGCAGTTCGTTCAGAACGTTTAGAATCCAGACTTTTCAGTGAAGCCTTCAGAGTCATGATGCGTTCAAGTGTTGCTGGGAGGAAAAGTGTGAAGCGTGTCATGTTGGAAAGTTCCCTCAGAGGTTTGAGAGCTGAGAGAAAGTCCTGCAGCATCCAGACAGTTTTCCAGTGGTCCTTTAAAGCCCACAGGTCCTGTCAGTGTGACTGAGCAGAGCAGCTTCAGTTGTGACTGAATGATTGTGTTTCAGTGTGTGCTGTCCTGTTTCATCCAGCCATCACTGTCAAACCTTGACATCCATCACATCAGGGCCTTTTGTCTGCTCTCCCTCCAGAGAGGCCACAGCAGCACATGGGGAAGCAGAAGAGCAGCTCCAGCGTGGAGCAGGAGGAACATGAAGCTCCACACATTAAAGAGCAGCCTGTTCCTGATGGAGGAGACCATTCCCACCACTCTGTGAGAGACTGGAGCAGCCAGAGACTGACTGCTGCTGCTGAGGACATATTCACCCTGTTTCAACAAGCTGTGCTTCAGTACGAGGAGGAGATGGCTGCTCAGCGCAGAATGCTGCAGATCAACTGGAATCCTCACATCCAGCTCCACAGAGCAGGTATGGAGACGCTGTGAGCAGACAGAAACATGGTCCCAGACAGGAGCTCCACAGCACCACCAAGAAGCTGGACAACAGGAAGTGAGCCTGACAGAGCAGTGGAGCTTGGTACAGAGTCCATAACAGGGGAAGACACCGTAGAAAGTGTCTCCTCAGACGCTCAGCTTTCAGACGCTCATAATGAAGGACTGCTGGTGCAGCCTGAGGACTCTTGATGTCAGTGAGTCCATTAGCGTCCACTGACACCACCCTGAAGGGTCCGGTCCAGTTTGGGCAGAGTGTTAGTCTCTGAGTAGTGGGCTCATCTCACCAAACCAGATCACCACCTCCATGAGGCTGAACTCAGTCCGTCTGTTGAATTCCTGCTCAGGCTTCAGTCTCTGTCTCCCCATGAAGCCTGACTGTCTCCAAAGCAGAGTCCAGGCGGGAGACCAGCTCTGAGAAACAGTTCTGTGGGTGATCCTGACCTGCAGGTAGGGCTGGGCCGTACGGGGAAGAGTTGATCTCCATTTCTTTCTCACATCAGTCCATATCCATATATATCACCATATAAAACAAGTCACTGTTTTTGTCCGTGTTAAATGTTCCCCGTTACTCTGAAATGAGATTTAAAGAGATCAGAAGGTTCATTTTTATTTTCCCTCAAAGTTGAACATGACATGTAATGTAACATAATAAAACTGTTTCAAACAGGAACAAACAGCTCCAGTTACATTAGAAACATCTTGACTTGAAACATAAAGTCTTAAAGCTTTCAAGTTTTCTAGGAGAACAGAAACAACACTGACATTCTTTTGTCCCTGTCAGAGAACAATAAATAAGATGTGAATTAAAATATGAATAAATTCTCAAGACCTCACCTTCATATATAGTTTTAAATGTTTTCAGAAGCAAATAATTCAACAATAAAGCAGTTGCTGTGCTGAGTGGAATGTGAAGCAGCTTTCAAAGAGAACATGAATAAACTCCATGAGCTCCACTGTCAGCAGCCTGAGCTCAGAAACAAAGGCAGAGGAGCCTCATCAGAGCAGTTCTGGCATTGTGCTGGAGGAAGTGGACTGGACGGTCTGCTGCTGCTGCTGCTCAGGTGTTGAGGGCGCCGTGGCGCTCGCTCCGCTCGGGGCTCGGAAACCTTTGCGTTGTGCGTGCTCTGCGGCGTGGCGCTGCTTCAGGAGGCTCCAGAGATTTCTCCTGTTCCCCGTCTTTGTGGGAACATGGACTCTACATCATTTTCAATGCTCACCACTCTGGTTTTGTCCAACCTCAAAAAACCACAGTCCGTCCATTCCAGCGATGTCTTTGTGTCCTTCTTGTCCACAGTGTCTCAGTCCTCCGCTGAGCCTTGGTCTGTTTCCTCTGTAGCTTCATCGGGGAACACTGGTTTTCTATCTGCCAGTGCTGCCAAACTCAACGTTTGTGGACATCTACAAAACTCGAGGTCCACAGGCTTCATTGAAGGGACCTCATAGCTTCCTTAGATAAGATGTTAGAGGAGGCTCAGGCGACCTTTTTTAATCAGCTGATTTCCTTCAACCAAAAAGAATCTTAAGGTGCTTTTTGATGCAATCTAGAGGTGTGCTGATACATCGATTATTAGATTAATGGCGATGCGACACGTAATGATTTGATAACAATTCATAAATATTCAAAATCGATTATTTTTCATAATAACTAGACGCCAGGAGCACGGACGCCAATTGCGGAACCAAAGTAAGGTTCCTAACGCACCACCCGGACATCTATCGTGACGGACCAGTTACTATGGCGACTGCTAGCTCTTTAGCCGCAGTCGCAGAGCGCGAGATTCATTTTTCTGGACTAAAAGGTAGTGCTAAATGCTAATGCTTTTTCTAAAGAGAAAATCATGCGAAGTTCTCGTCCACAACATATTCATCCAATAGATATTCGTCCATTTTACGCTACACTGGAAAAAAAAGCACGGTGTGTAGCCTCAGGTTGACCCGGAAACAATGAGCCGTACTGCGCATGGCGCGGCGCCGTAAACAAAGCATTCAGCTCAGAGGTCAACAAAACAACCAGAACATTTATCTCTGTAATCTGCTGGAAACAAATCCAGAGGCGTTTGGCAGCGTGACGATGTTTATTCCAAGAGCAGGGATCAGAAACATGCGTTAGCATCGGCAGTCGAAAAAACACACACACAACAACACTGCAGCTCCCGTAGCTCCCGCTGACGTCCCACTACCGCCTAGACATATAGACATAGATATCTAGATGTAGGTGTCTGGATATGCTGCACGCCAAGTAGTACATTCAAATTGAACATATATCTGCATATATGACATATCTGCTGTTTTTTGCACTTAAGGGAGGTAACTGCTGATCTGCTGTCAGTAGGGGCAGCCTTTTGTTGTCTTGGCTCTTTAGGCCATAGCTGCAGGCACAAAGTTTATGCCATGGTTGCTGATGGACCACTTCACATCAATAAAAAAACTACTTTTTTTGGATTTGAATTTGTTTGATTGTCTCATTGTAAAATTAGTAGTGATGAGTTCTTGAACTTTTTTATTGATAAGGTCAGAGCCATAAATGATGGTTTGCCTCTGTCATTGGCCCCATGCCAATCCTCCCTCTTGGCAAGCTGATTCAGCAGTTCAGTGACGTGTCCTACCACCTGTACGCCGATGACCTGCAGCTGTACTGCTCCTTTAAGTCATCTGAGCCAGAAAAACTTAAGTCGCTGATGAGATGTCTGGCCAGAATTAATGAGTGGCTCAGTGACAACAGTCTGCAGCTGAACTCAGACAAAACTGAGACTCTGATTGTTGCCCCAGACAGCGCCATGTCTGCCATAAAACACCATCTTGGTGACCTGAACTGTTCAGTTAAAGGCAGCCTAAGAAATCTGGGTGTTATTTTTGATGAAGGAATGTCCTTGGAACACCACACCAATCAACTTGTGAAAAACTGCTTTTTCCAAATTCGGAATATAGCTAAACTTCGCAAAATGGTTCAAAGAGTTGGAGTTGATTGTACATGCATTTGTTTCATCGCGCCTCGACTATTGTAACAGTCTTTTCACTTGTCTCAACAAGAAAGAACTGGCGCCTTCAAGTTGTCCAGAATTCCGCTGCACAGCTCCTGACCCGCACTCGTAGGAGAGCCCATATAAGTCCAATTCTTAAGGACCTACACTGGCTCCCTGTTTCATTTAGAATGAATTTTAAAATCTTGGTCTTGACGTTTCGGGCTTTACACTGGCAGGCACCGGACGACATCAGGGGCCTGATCCAGCCCTATGTCTCCACTCGCTGCTTGAGGTCCTCCAACCAAAACTTGTTAATGGTTCCCCGCACACGTTTCAAAACTTGAGGGGATAGATCATTTAAGGCAGTGGCACTGCGTCTTTGGAACGAGCTCCCCTGCTCGCTCAGGTCTCTGGACAATGTTGATTCTTTTAAAAAGCAGCTAAACACCTTTTTGTTTGAACAAGCCTTTTAGCCTGTATGGTACTGTTTTATCTTTTATTTATGTATGTATATATATATATATATATATACATATATACTGTATATGTTAGGGATGTGCGAGTACCAGGTATCGGTATCGGGCCGATACTGGCCTTATTTCAAAGTATCAGGTACTCGTGAACGTTACCGATGCCAGCCGCCGATACTCACGGCAAGAAAACCCCACACACAGTAAGCCCTCCTCACCAGCAGTTGGCGGTAGTGCAACCAAATGGGATGCAAGCTGCCGACAAACATGAAGAGGAAGAAGCTCCTCTCTGGAGCGCTGACAGGCGCAGGGCGACACTGCAGCGGGTTGATTCTCCATGAGTCTCATCCAGAGCAGAGACAACAGGATGAATCCAGAACGGCTGCTCGTCTCACCAGAACCGCCGGTGTGGAAATTCTGTTATATCAGTGAAAACGAGCCGAGCTTTGCAGAATGCTAACTCTGCAATGCTAAAATTGCTAAAGGAGGTGCGCGATGTTGTTCATTCACCACTAGTGATTTGTTTAAACACCTCAGGGCGAAGCTTGTGGACGAGAGTCTGACGCTGTTGTGCTGGAAAAAAGAAAACTCCGGCAGCAACTCGACGGTAAACTCTGCAGAAGACCGAGAAACTGAAGAGCAGAGATCCGAGAGCAGCACAGAGAACAGCAGCAGCTCTTTATACTCAGGGGTTGTTCTATCTTTGACTTTAGTTCATAAAAAAAATCTTTAAAATTAGTACATTTAAAAACCTTATTATGTAAAGTGTAAAACTCAGAGAAAACTGTTTTATCTTGTACTTTATTTCATTTAAAGCCCGTTAAAATAAGTTCATTTTAAAAAGTGTATAACTTGGAGTTGTTTGTTTACGTCTTGTAATTCAGTTCATTAAAAAAAACTTAAAATTCAGAGAAATTGTTTTATCTTGCACTTAATTTCATTTAAATAAGTGTAAACTCAGAGTTGTTTGTTTTATTTTTCAGACTATTATTTTGGACTTAAACATAGTGCCTGGGCTGCCTTTTTATTAGAAATAAAATTCATTTTCAAAAATAATCTCATTGCATTATTTTAAATTGTATGTATATAAAGTATCGGTATGCAAGTATCGGTATCGGTGAGTACTGAAGATGAAGTACTCGTACTCGGTATCGGTCAGAAAAAAAGTGGTATCGCACATCCCTAATATATATATATATATATATATATGTGTTATTATAGTGATTGTATTTTGTTTGAATGGACTATTTTTATGTGAAGCGCTTTGGGATCCTGGTTTGTGAAAAGCACTATACAAATAAAGTTTACTTACTAAGTTTGTATTGTGTTGTCCCCAGACCCACCCCAGCTCCAAAATCCAGATGTGGATGTGGAGTGGGCGGGGCTGGTTTACAAGGCTAGGGGATAGGTGCCTCACTGTTGTCTCGGCTTACGGGCCGAACATCAGTGCAGAGTACCCGGCCTTCCTGGAGTCCCTGGGAGGGGTGCTGGACAGTGCTCCATCTGGGGACTTGATTGTTCTACTTGGGGACTTCAAGGCCCACGTGTGTTATTGGACTTCTGTGCTAGCCACAGTTTGTCCATAACAAATACCATGTTTGAGCACAGGGGTGTCCGTAAGTGCACTTGGCACCAAGACACCCTAGGTTGGACGTCGATGATCGACTTTGTTGTCGTGTCATCTGACCTCTGAACTCGTGTTTTGGAGAATCGGGTAAAGAGAGGAGCAGAGCTGTGGACCGATCTCCACGTGGTGGTGAATTGGATTCACTGGTGGAGGAGGAAACTGAAGAGACTTGGCAGACCCGAACGTGTTGTGAGGGTAGGCCTGTGCGGTATACCGGTTTGTACTGAAAACCAGTCTTTATTTTCGTTATGATATGAATTTTTCAAATACCGCAATACCGGTGAATAGCCCAAACAATGTCCAGAATGTGCGCGGTGGTGAAGTGTTTCAGTGGGGACCCATTTCACTGCTGCACACCAACAACACAGCGTGTATTTTGAGCCGAGAATGGCTGCCGGCAAGAGCTCTCAAAGTGAAGCACATGTTTACCCAGAGGAACTAATACCAAAAAGAGGAGCCACGTCTGTGGTTTGGAAGTTCTGCTGCTTTAAAAGGTTGGACGTGGACCAAACAACTGTCTTTTGCAAATGCTGTCAAGCAAAAGTGGTAGCCGGCGGTGGTAACACTAGCAATTAGCTTCACCACCTTAGCCGAAAACACGATTTGGAGTAGTGGGAATGTCATAAACTGAGATCCACACCTTCCACATCCACAGCTCAATTTGAAAGTAGCAGTCAGACGTCCATTCAAGATGTGTTCACTGAAGGGACTGCATATGAGAAAAAAAGAAAGCGGTGGGTCGAGATAACGATCGCAATTACGCAATCTGGACATGAAAAAAAAAACATGATACAGTCCTTAGAATTATTTTCTTATTAGAAGAAAATGTGTGCAACACTCTTACATAAAAAAAAATATATATATATATATATATATATATATATATATATATATATATATAAATGAAATTTTTGCCATATAGCATACAGCCCTATGTGAGGATCTTCTGGGAATGTCTGGTGGAACCCTCTGTCAGCAGGGTTTTCAACTCCCACCTCCGGGAGAGCTTCTCTCATGTCCCGAGGGAGGCTGGGGACATTGAGTCCAAGTGGACCATGTTCTCTACCTCCATTGTCGAAGCAGCTGCCCGGAGCTGTGGTCTTAAGGTGTCTCGTGCCTGTTGTTGCAGCAACCCCCGAACCCGGTGTTGGACACCGGAAGTAAGGGCTGCCGTCAAGCTGCTTCTGGAGTCCAATCGAGCCCTGTTGGCTCGTGGGACTCCATAAGCAACTGAGAGGTACCGGCAGGCCAAGAGAACTGCATTCCGAGCGGTTGTGAAGGCAAAAACTCGGGTCTGGGAGGAGTTCTGGAGGCCATGGAGGAGGATGACCGGTCGGCCTCGAAGAAATTCTGGCAAACCGTCCGGTGCCTCAGAAGGGGAAAACCGGTCTCCACTAACACTGTTTACAGTGGAGGTGGGGAGCTGCTGACCTCAACTGGGGACATTATAGGACGGTGGAAGGAATACTTCAAGGACCTCCTCCATCCTGTTGCCATGTCTTTTGTGGAGGAAGCAGAGGCTGAGGTCTCAAAGGTGGACTCGTCCATCACCTAAGCTGAAGTCACCGAGGTGGTTGGTAAGCTTCTCGGTGGGTAGGCACCGGGGGTGGACGAGATTCGCCCTGAGTACCTTAAGTCTCTGGATGTGCAGGGACTGTCTTGGTTGACACGTCTCTGCAACATCGTGTGGTGTTCGGGGACGGTGCCTCTGGATTGGCAGACTGGGGTGGTGGTCCCCCTGTTTAAAAAGGGGGACTGGAGGATGTGCTCCAACTATAGGGGGATCACACTCCTCAGCCTCCCTGGGAAAGTCTATTCCAGGTTCCTGGAGAAGATGATTTGACCGATAGTCGAACCTCAGATCCAGGAGGAACAATGCGGTTTTCGTCCTGGTCGCGGAACAGTGGACCAGCTCTATACCCTCCATATGGTGCTCAAGGGTTCGTGGGAGTTCGCCTGACCAGTCCACATGTGTTTTGTGGATTTGGAGAAGGCGTTCGACCACGTCCCTCGTGGTGTCTTGTGGGGGGTGCTCCGGGAATATGGAGTCCGGGGCCCCTTGTTAAGGGCCGTCCGGTCTCTGTGTGACCGGAGTAGGAGTCTGGTCCGCATTGCCGGCAGTAAGTCGTCGGACCTGTTCCTGGTGCATGTTGGATTCTGGCAGGGCTGCCCTTTGTCACCAGTTTTGTTCATAGTCTTTATGGACAGAATTTCTAGGTGCAGCCAGGGGCCGGAGGGGGTCCGGTTCAGGGACCACAGGATTTCAACTCTGCTTTTTGCAGATGATGTTGTCCTGTTGGCTTCATCAAACCTGAACCTTCAGCATGCACTGGGGCGGTTCACAGCCAAGTGTGAAGCGACAGGGATGAGGATCAGCACCTCCAAATCCGAGGCCATGGTCCTCGACTGGAGGAAGGTGGCTTGCCCTCTCCAGGTTGGTGGAGAGACTCTGGCCCAAGTGGAGGAGTTTAAAGCGATACTTCAACATTTTGGCAAATTGGCCCATTTAGCGCAATTCATTAGTCATTTCGAACGGTATACTTACTTTTTTTTGTGAGGGCGAGCTGTTGTTTATTCAGAGGTGAGTCGGGGAAGGTTTTCGGGACGGACACAATGGAAGTGGACGGTATTTTGGTTCCCCCTCGTCAAACTCATCAAATACACAATCCAACAACCCCGAAACACTTTGGTGGGCAAATTATAATCCGCACATTCACTACGCTGTGAAATATTAATGCAAAATTACCAGATTGAGTTGTTTATGCGAAGATTGCTAAAACGGAACTACTTGTCTGGGCGTAGTGATTTCAAAAGAAAAAGTAGTTCCCAGTATTTGCTTCAGTGTCGTAACGCTACAATATTATTTGTTGGTATTCCACAGCGTAGCGAATGTGCGGATTATAATTTGCCCACCAAAGTGTTTTGGGGTTGTTGGATTGTGTATTTGATGAGTTTGACGAGGGGGAACCAAAATACCGTCCACTTCCATTGTGTCCGTCCTGAAAACCTTCCCTGACTCACCTCTGAATAAACAACAGCTGGCCCTCACAAAAAAAGTAAGTATACTGTTCGAAATGACTAATGAATTGCGCTAAATGGACCAATTTGCCAAAATGTTGAAGTATCGCTTTAAGTATCATTGGGTCTTGTTCTTGAGTGGGGGAGGGATGGAGCGTGAGATTGACAGGCAGATCGGTGCAGCAGCTGCAGTGATGCAGTCGTTGTATCGGTCCGTTGTGGTGAAGGAGCTGAGCTGAAAGGTGAAGCTCTCGATTTACCGGACAAGCTATGTTCCCACCCTCTCCTATGACCCAATGCTCATGACCGAAAGGACAAGATCCCGGATACAAGCGGCTGAAAGTATTTTCCTTCGTAGGGTGGCTGGGCTCTCCCTGAGACATAGGGGGAGGAGTTCAGTCACCAGGAAGGAGCTCGGAGTAGAGCTGCTACTCCTCCACATGGAGAGGAACCAGCTGAGGAGGCTCGGGCACCTCTTTAACATGCCTCCTGGATGCCTCCCTGTGGAGGGTTTCCGGGCATGTCCCACCAGGAGGAGACCCTGGGGAAGACCCAGGACACGCTGGAGAGACTGTGTCTCTCGGCGGGCCTGGGAACGCCTCGGGATCCTCCCAGAGGAGCTGGACGAAGTGTCTGGGGACAGGAAGTCTGGTTATCTCTGCTCAGACTGCTGCCCCCATGACCCGGTCCTGGATAAGCGGTTGAAAATGGATTGATGGATGGATGCTGGAGTAACACTTTTTTAAGGTGGACTGTAGAGTTAATGTTGCGAATCATGAGAAATATTCGTCTCACTTGTGTGAGAAGATACTAATCAGATCATCTTTTATATCCTGCTTTTGTTTCCTTGCAGAGCTCCATCAGGACCATGACTGCAGAGAGGAGCAGCTCTTTGAACAGGAAACACACTGCTGTCGAGAACAGGACCACCTAGAACCTCCACACATCAGAGAAGAAGAACCAGAACCTCCACACATCAGAGAAGAAGAACCAGAACCTCCACACATCAGAGAAGAAGAAGAACCAGAACCTCCACACATCAGAGAAGAAGAACCAGAACCTCCACACATCAGAGAAGAAGAACCAGAACCTCCACACATCAGAGAAGAAGAACCAGAACCTCCACACATCAAAGAAGAACCAGAAGCTCCACACATCAAAGAAGAAGAACCAGAACCTCCACACATCAAAGAAGAAGAAGAAGAAGAAGAACCAGGACTTCATCAGTTTAAGGAGGAACAGGAGGAACCAAAACCCTCTCAGATTGAGGAACACCAGGAACTCAGCAGCAGCCAGAAGGGAGAACAATTCATTGTGAAGTTTGAAAGTGAAACCTTGAAGGTTCCTTCTGTTGAGGATCACAGTGACCTGAGTGACCCAGAAGTACCAGAGACTGAGTGGTTCCTCTCTCAGGACTCTGAAGTCCACCATGAGAAAAGACACATGGACTCAGAACCAGCTCCACATTTGAAGCTGAAAAAACTCAAGGTGTTTGATAGAAACAGTGAGAACATCTGCCATGTTTCAGAGAAGCAGGCTGAATGTGAAGAAAGGTGTGAGGAAACTGACCATAACAAACATCAGTTAAAGGTCCCTGCTGAGGAGATCCTTCATGAAACATGTGGCCAAAGTTTCAGGCAACCGAGTAATTTGTTCTACCACATGAGTACTTACACAGGTGAGAAGCCATCTTCTTGTGAAACATGCGGCAAAAGTTTCAGCCGACAAAGTCACTTGTTGGTCCACATGAGAATTCACACAGGTGAGAAGCCATATCCCTGTAAAACTTGTGGGAAAAGTTTCAGGCATCAGAGTAGTTTCTTGGCCCACATGAGAACTCACACAGGTGAGAAGCCGTATTCTTGTGAAACGTGTGGCAAATGTTTCCGTCAATGGACTCATTTGAATGTTCACATGAGAACTCACACAGGTGAGAAGCCATTCTCTTGTGAAACATGTGGCAAACGGTTCAGCCAGCAGAGATACTTGAAGGTCCACATTGAAACTCACACAGGTGAGAAGCCGTATCCTTGTGAAACATGGGAAAAGATGTCTTTATTGTCATTCATTGCTGCACCAGTGGAATACTCACAAATAGATGAAACCATGAAAGACTGAGAGAGTTTATTCAGAAGTCCAGCTTGAAGCCAAAATCACCAGAAATCATCCAGTTTGAAGGAAACTTTCCTGATCCAGAACCTGTTGAGACTCGGGCTGAATGATATATTGCATTTGCGATAATCTGGCGATATTAAAGCAGAACTATGCAACTTTTTTATCTCAATAAATGTTTTTCAGAATCCCTGTGGGGGTAAACAAAGACTTGTCACGGTGATTGAAATTTTTACCAACCAATGTAACATCTTGAAGCCCTCGGAGGCAACTGTTGTTGTGATACTGGGCTATACAAAAATAAATTGATTGATTGATTCGCCTGTCCCTCCACTCTCCCCGGGGTGTGTCCGTCTCGAAAACCTTCCCCGACTCACCTCTGAATAAACAACAGCTCGCCCTCACAAAAAAGTAAGTACGCTGTTCGAAGTGACTAAGGAATTGCGCTAAATGGGCCAATTTGCTAAAATTTTGAAGTATCGCTTTAAGCATTAAGAAGGAAACATTTGCAATTACCTCGTTTTATGTTGTATTTAGATCCCGGATGAGCCCCCAAACTGTTGTGGAATTTTTGGTGATACAGAGCCAACGATGACGAGTCAATGTGTTGACGCTGCACAAGGAGAGTTTATTCAGAATTGCAGAGGAAACACACAAGTATCAGCTGACTGAGAACAAGGCTGCTGCTCCGAAGAGGATTCAACCCAGTTCTGGCATGACTTCCGGAGATGCCAGATTATATCTTACGCGAGAATAACAAGTGGAGACGAACAGGGCGGCCTTGCACATGTCACTGTGGTCTTGAAATCCTGGAACAAAGCCTCATTCCATATCAGCTGTAACAGTGGCCGCTAGTAAGAAAGCTGAGCTACAGGCTAGCCTCCACATAGCTAGGCGGGAGAGTGCAGCAGCAGCCACCATCGCTGAAGCCAATGTAATGGAAGCAGCTGCTGAGAACGAACTGTTAGAACTCGACCACACTAGCCTGAAAAATGGATATGCTGAACATAAGTACACGGAGAATGAAAGACCTGAGTCTCTTCAAGACTCAAAACTACTGGAACCCATGTCAACACCGATGCGCTAGCCGACAATGGTGAGACAGCTGCAGGGGAAAGTAAAGACGAGTCAAGTGAGATCAACATCAACTACTTACCTGCTCAGCGAACATCCACATTGAGGTCCAGTGCTGCTTCTCATTATCCTCAAATTGAAAGCATATCCAGAACTGACGTCCTGAAACATGAGCCTCTGTATGGCTTAAATCCATCCAGAGATGTTCACAGCCATGAGATAGTCAGACTCTAAGAGACAATCCAGCAACAGCCACCAACCTCCTCAGTCTCATGCAGGTGACTTCCCAGAACTAATGAGCCCAGTGCATCAGCTACAACAGATCTGGCCAAGTACCTGATACGTCGAGAGATGATAAGCTCTGGGCTGCTGAAGTTCAACGACTGTCCTGAAAATTACTGGGCCTGGAAGGCATCATTTCACAGTTCCACTGAAGACTTAAATTTAACATCAAGGGAGGAGCTTGATCTGCTTTGCAAATGGTTTGGGCCCAAATCATCCGAGCATGCAAAGAGAATACGAGATGTGAGAATGATATGGCAGAGGATAGAAGAATACTATGGATCGCCAGAAGCCATCAAAAATGCACTCCTTAATAAAGTGGAGGATTTCCCAAAAATCTCAAATCGAGAAAATCCTGAGTTGAGAGAGCTGGGAGACTTTCTCTTGGAACTTGAAGCCACTAGAGCAGATGGATTCCTTCTTGGTCTCAGGTACTTGGACACATCTCGGTGCATCACGCCGATGGTCCAAAAGCTGCCATACTCCCTGCAAGACAAGTGGGAATCTCCAGCATCTCATTACAAAGAAAGACACCGAGCATCTTATACACTTTTCTCCATCCTTGCAAAGTTTGTCTGTGATCAGGCCGAAACGCTCAATGATCCAAGCTTTGCTGCACTCTCCGGTGGTGGAGTACTGAAAAAACAGGGACCTTCAAGCATAATGTTGAAACATTTCTGTCTCTGTAAGCTCTGACCACAGCCATAGTGACCACCTGAAAAAAAGTTGGCTCCATTGATCTCGAAAGATCATTGGGGGGGTTGTGCCGGGGGTCTTCAGTCAGGGAGGTGCAGCGTCGGGCTTGAAAAACAAGTTGGCCAACACAGACAGTCAGTGTCCGCTACACAACAAATCACATCCCCTTTGGAAGTGTCTTGGTTTCAGGAGCAACTCTTTGGAAGAGGAAAGCCGACCTTAGACATAATACATGTTTCAGATGCTGTGCCTCAACTGGTCTTCAAGCTAAGACTGTCAAAAAGACATTCAGTGCAGAGAATGCAACAGTGACAGACACCCTACTGCACTACATCCAGGGCCAGCCCCCTGGATAAATGACAGCTCTGTAGCCACAACAGTTCAAGGCGGGGAGCAGAGAGAAGAAACAACTAAAGATATCACATCAAAATGTTCCAACATCTGTGGCACCAGTGTCAAGTCAAGATCTTGCTAAAAAATCTGTCTCGTCAGAGTACATCCAGCAGACCAGAGAGAGAGAGAGCAGTTAAGACTTACGCTGTTCTTGATGAGCAGAGCAATAAGTACCTGGTGAGAACAGAGTTTTTTGAAGTCCTTGGTATCACAAAAAGGACAGCACCATACACCCTTAAGACCTGTTCAGGAATCTTCGAAACCACAGGCCGTCAAGCTAATGACTTCATTATAGAGTCACTCGATGGTAAAACTCACATTCCACTCCCTACTCTAATCGAATGTGACATGCTTCCAGATGACAAGTCAGAAATCCCCGCACCAGAGATAGCTAAACACTTCAAAAACTTCCAACAAGTCACGGATAAGATCCCAGCTCTGGATACTTCTGCCACCAACTTGACATTGCTTGGCCGAGACGTACCACTTGAACTCAAGGTGCGTGAACTCGGCAATGGACCCAACAATGCTCCAGATGCCCAGCGTCTTGACTTACACCTGGTTCACACAGGATGTGCCGCGCACTGAGTTTCAGATCGGCGCCCCTGTTAACCTATCTGACGGTTCATACAGGAGGCCGCGCGCGGAGCAGCTTACGCTCTGCAGCGCCCGCTCCGCTCCTCTCTATTTTCTCCACGAGCCGCAAGCGCTCAGTGTTCGACTCCAGCACCAAGCATAACGGATTCTCACTTAATGATGTTCTGTTGAGTGGGAATGATTTGAATAATACACTGTTAGGGGTCCTCACTCACTTCCGTAAAGAACCCGTGGCTGTGGCAGCGGACATAAAACAAATGTTCTACTGTTTCAAAGTACAGTGCGGCAAAAGTATTGAGTCAGCCACCAATTGTGCAAGTTCTACCACTTAAAAGATGAGAGGCCTGTCATTGTCATCATTGGTAGACCTCAACTATGAGAGACAGAATGAGAACAAAAAATCCAGAAAATCACATTGATTTTTAAAGAATTTATTTGGCCAATAACAAAAGTTCACCTCAGTACTTTGGTACATACCCTTTGTTGGCAGTGACAGAGGTCAAACGTTTTCCGTAGGTCTTCACCAGGTTTTCACACACTGTTGCTGGTATTCTGGCCCGTTCTTCCTGCACATCTCCTCTACAGCAGGGAGGTTTTGGGGCTGTTGTTGGGCAACACGGTCTTTCAACTCTCTCTAAGATTTTCTGTGGGGTTGAGATCTGGATACTGGCTAGGCCACTCCAGGACCCTGAAATGTTTCTTACGAAGCCCCTCCTTTGTTGCCCGGGCGGTGTGTTTGGGATCATTGTCTTGCTGAAAGACCCAGCCACGTTTCATCTTCAGTGCCCTGAACAATGAGGCTTCTCACCTGTGTGAGTTCTCATATGGACCTTCAAGTAACGCTGTTGACGGAACCTGTTGCCACATGTTTCACAAGAATACGACTTCTCACCTGTGTGAGTTATCATGTGGATCTTCAAATACCGCCGTTGACTGAACCTTTTGCCACATGTTTCACAAGAATATGGCTTCTCACCTGTGTGAGTTCTCATGTGGACCTTCGAATAATGCCGTTGCCTGAAACTTTTGCCACATGTTTCACAAGAATACGGCTTCTCACCTGTGTGAGTTCTCAGGTGGACCAACAAACTATGCTGATGAATGAAACTTTTCCTACATATTTCACAAGAATACGGCTTCTCACCTGTGTGAATTTTCAGGTGGACTTTCAAATGACTGCGTTGACTGAACGCTTTCCCACATGTTTCACAAGAATACGGTTTCTCACCTGTGTGAGTTCTCACGTGGTCATTCAAAATACTGCGTTGACTGAACACTTTCCCACATGTTTCACAAGAATATCCTTTCTCACCTGTGTGAGTTCTCATGTGGACCAACAAACTACTCTTATGCTTGAACCTTTTGCCACATGTTTCACAGGAATGAGGCTTCTCACCTGTGTGAGTTCTCTTGCGGCCCGGTTGCCTGAAACTTTGGCCACATGTTTCATGAAGGATCTCCTCAGCAGGGACCTTTAACTGATGTTTGTTATGGTCAGTTTCCTCACACCTTTCTTCACATTCAGCCTGCTTCTCTGAAACATGACAGATGTTCTCACAGTTTCTATCAAACACCTTGAGTTTTTTCAGCTTCAAATGTGGAGCTGGTTCTGAGTCCATGTGTCTTTTCTCATGGTGGACTTCAGAGTCCTGAGAGAGGAACCACTCAGTCTCTGGTACTTCTGGGTCACTCAGGTCACTGTGATCCTCAACAGAAGGAACCTTCAAGGTTTCACTTTCAAACTTCACAATGAATTGTTCTCCCTTCTGGCTGCTGCTGAGTTCCTGGTGTTCCTCAGTCTGAGAGGGTTTTGGTTCCTCCTGTTCCTCCTTAAACTGATGAAGTCCTGGTTCTTCCTCCTCTTCTTTGATGTGTGGAGGTTCTGGATCTTCTTCTTTGATGTGTGGAGGTTCTGGTTCTTCTTCTCTGATGTGTGGAGGTTCTGGTTCTTCTTCTCTGATGTGTGGAGGTTCTGGTTCTTCTTTGATGTGTGGAGGTTCTGGATCTTCTTCTCTGATGTGTGGAGGTTCTGGTTCTTCTTTGATGTGTGGAGGTTCTGGATCTTCTTCTCTGATGTGGGGAGGTTCTGGTTCTTCTTCTTTGATGTGTGGAGGTTCTGGTTCTTCTTTGATGTGTGGAGGTTCTGGTTCTTCTTTGATGTGTGGAGGTTCTGGTTCTTCTTCTTTGATGTGTGGAGGTTCTGGTTCTTCTTCTTTGATGTGTGGAGGTTCTGGTTCTTCTTTGATGTGTGGAGGTTCTGGATCTTCTTCTCTGATGTGGGGAGGTTCTGGTTCTTCTTCTCTGATGTGTGGAGGTTCTAGGTGGTCCTGTTCTCGACAGCAGTGTGTTTCCTGTTCAAAGAGCTGCTCCTCTCTGCAGTCATGGTCCTGTTGGAGCTCTGCAAGGAAACAAAAGCAGGAGATCAAAGATGATCTTTTGATTAGCAACATTAACTCTACAGTCCACCTTAAAGAAACAATCTGTGACTCCCGCAGTCAAAGTGAAAACTTTCATTCAAAAACAGTCCAGTTCCATTGTTCCTTGTTGATTGTCTTCAGCTGCTGATTGATGACTTATCTGGATGAAGTGTTTTCAGGTGTATTCACTCACCTGCAACATTCTTCTGTTTACTCCACTACCTGAGGTGGAGGTATATTGACACGTCCTGCTTTGAAATGTTGTCAGGAAATGCCTCTTCAGACAACATCAACCTCCACAACTTCACTGGGCAGACCAGTGAGGGGAAAAGTAGTGTAAGATGATTTACTTTTCCTAGATTAACTGGCATTGTCCAAGTTATTTATTATACTGTGGAACTAGTCCACTCCAAGTCCATATTCTTCTGGAACTTGGAAGGAACTGAGACAGCGCACAGCACTGGCACTTCCGGATCCAGCCCAACATGGCCGCAGCGTTGCACCGCGGACCACGCCTGCACCCCCTGGTCATTAAGGCGGACAGGATCGTCGACCTGAGGGAGGACATCTGCCGGCTGTCGGAAGAGCTCAGGGAAAAAGAATCTGCTGGAGGAGGCCCGGACATTAGCCGTAGGGCAATCTATGATCATCTCGTCGTTCATGAACACCACCGCTCCAGCACCCTGGGCTCCCTCCTGCTCTACTCCAGACCATCAGCGGTCATGGGCGGAGGTGGTAGTGCGGGGTCACAAGCCACAAGCTTCGCCTCCACTACCCCTTTCTAACCGCTTCCATGCCCTGGCGCAGTACGACGACAGCCTGCCGGGTGGTGAGGGTCCGCGGCCTGCTGTGGCTTCTGCTGCTCCCGCGTCCTCTGGTGGGTCCGCCGCTCGCCACCACAACATCCCGGAAGCCATGCCGCCAGACACCGCCAGGCACCGCCAGGCACCGCCAGGCATCGCCGTCGCTCCGCCACGGCCCTGGACCACAATACCTCAACCCCGGAGACGGCTCTCTCCACCACGGTGTTGGCCCAATTCACCTCAGCCCCGGAGAAGGAGCTCCCCGCCACAGCCACGGATCACTCCGCCGTGGCCCAGTCTCAGCGCGGCAGCAGTCCTCCCGGATCTCGACCTCCGCTGCTCGCCGGAGGCTAATCAGGGAGGCGGTGAGGAGGAACGCAGGGAACCACCAATGCCTCTCCAGGGAGAACCAGGACCACAGCTCTGGGGAGAACCACGATTACAGCCCCAGCAATGAGGCTGCTGCCAGCGGCGCCGCTGCGCCGGCAGAGCGCTCCCCAGCCCTGGACACCCACGTCGTCGCCCCGCAGCCGCCCCCGCCCCGTCCCCTCTTCTCCCCCCACATCTCTCCTGGTTGGGGACAGCAGCATCAGGAATATTCACTTTTTTTTTAATGCCGTCACGCGGTGTATTCCTGGTGCTAGTGTCAAGGTCCTCCACGGACTCCCGGAGCTCCTGCAGTCCCTCCCCTCCACTGTCCGCCGGGTCATCGTGCACGTCGGCACCAACAACACGGCCCAGCAGCAGTCGGAGGTCACTAAGCAAGATTTAAAGACCTTTTTAACCTGTTGGAGAGCTGTGGGAGGTCGGTTTTTATCTCTGGACCTTTGCCGACCTTCTCCAGGGGAGCTGAACACTTCTCCAGACTGCTCAGCCTCAACACCTGGCTCTCCAGCGCTCCTGCTCAGCCTCCAGACTGCTCAGCCTCAACACCTGGCTCTCCAGCACTCCTGCTCAGCCTCCAGCTTTTATTTCATAGACAATTTTAACCTTTTCTGGAACCGCCCAGCTTTTTATCACCAGGACGGACTTCACCCGAGCCGCTGGGCAGCTCCATCTTAGCAGGTAACATTCAGCACACAGTCCACACATCCCCCGCTGACTGACTACCTGGAAGCCCCCCCCCATCCACCACACGCCGCACACACCCCTCACACACCTTCACTGCCCCCGGACACACCACACACTACCCACAACACCCGTCATCACCTCCTCCAGACACCACATCCCTCGGACTGTTTTTAAACGAAAAAGGACTCTTTTATCAGTGAAACTCCAGAGAGCGAACATCCAGCCGCCCATCTTTCATTATTAATGATCTTATTTTAAACAATAACTTAGACAGTCTGCTTCTAACTGAGACATGGCAGCACTGATGCTCCTGTTATCCTCACTGAGGCTTCCTCACTGAGTTTTAACTTTTTATTTTCAACCAGACAGGGTAAGAAGGGCGGAGGGACTGCTTCATTTTAAAAAACTCACTGAGTGTGTGTGCAGAAGCTTTTAGTAATTTTACTTCCTTTGAGCACCACACCTTTGTTTTTAGCAGTCCCCCGATCCTGTGTTTAACAGAGTCCAGACCCCCTCAGTACTCTCGTCTTTTTATCAGTGAATTTTCAGAACTTTTATCAATAATTCATTCTAAATATGGTAGAATTTTAATAACTGGTGATTTTAATCTACATGTAGATGACATCTTGGACTCAATGTCCAGAGAATTTTTAAACCTTTTAAATTGTTTAGATTTTAAACAGCATGTCACACAGCCAACTCACAACAGAGGACACACCCTGGACCTGGTTCTAACCCCCTGGACCTGGTTCTAACCCGGTCTGTCTATCAGTGTGTCCTCTGGTGTTGACCTGGCTGTGTCTGACCACTTCTGTATGTTTTTTAAAGGAATACTCTGAAGATTTTTGACCCATACCCTTTCCCGATCATTGACAAATTTAGACAAGCTCATAAATACCTTTTTTTGTGTTTCTGCGTCCAGTGGCTGGCTCTCAGCTGTCAGCATCGTAGTTAGCTCAGCTGAATTGCTTGAAGTCAAAGGGAAACGGAGCCGGACTGATGAAAGTGGACAAAATCGTCCTTCCAGTGGTCCAGGGGACGGCGTATTAGCACGTGAAGTAAATCCAAATGGTTATAAAACGTTTTAAAAGATGTGTTTTCAGTCCATTAAAATAACGTTTTGATACACACAGACCTGAGCGTGCGCAGTGCTCTGCGGAAGGATATACCGGAGCACAGCAGTAGAAGCCATAGGCTCAGCTGCTGTGCGCCGGTATATCTTTCCGCGGCGCACTATGCCTGTGCAGATCTGTGTGTATCAAAACGCTACTTTAACAGATTGAAAAGAAAACACGTCTTTTAAAATGTTTTATAACCATTCGGATTTACTTCACGTGCTGATACGCCGTCCCCTGGACCACTGGAAGGAGGATTTTGTCCACTTTGGTCAGACTGGCTCCATTTCCCTTTGATTTCAAGCAATTCAGCTACGCTAACTACGACGCTAACAGCTGAGAGCCAGCCACTGGACGCACAGACACAAAAAAGTTAGTTTTGATCCGGTCTCACTCTGTCAATTATCGGGAAAGGGTATGGGTCAAAAATCTTCGGAGTATTCCTTTAACATCACCAGTTTTAACCAGCAGGGGGGCCCGGTGAGAACAGTGAGGAGACGCTGCCTTACTTCTGAAGTGGCTGCAGGTTTTATAGAGATCTTACAGAGCACTCCTGCTGTGATTTTACCTGCACCCTGCGATTTTATCGTTGACGATTTTAACAGTAATCTGAAGTCCAGTCTGGACTCGGTAGCTCCACTTTTAACTAAAATTATCAAAGGACAATCTAAACCCCCGTGGAGGAAGAATGATAAAATCAACAAACTGAAAGGAAACTGCAGGAGAGCTGAAAGAAGGTGGAGGAAATCCAAGTTGACTGTACATCACCAGATTCTACGTCAACAACTCAAAATCTACAATAATGCAGTTAAACAGCCTGAACTTCCCACTTCTCTCAACTTATTCCAGACAATAAAGGCAACCCCCGCTTCCTCTTCTCCACCTTCAACATTTTAACTGGCACTGTAGCGGCTATTTGTCTTAAATGCAACAAAAATCAAAAATCAAAACTCAAACTTCAAACTGCCACTGATGCACCGGGTCGTGGTTTACGCAGGCAAAAGAAAACATAGTCCAACAGAATCCGGTGAGGTTTATCATGGTTTATTCTCCAAGGCAAGCAAACAATTGGAGCGATCACTTCCTGCTGCTTCTCTCGCGCTGTTAAAAAACCATAACCCCACCCAGGTGCACGATGATCCTCTACCTGCAACCTCCCTAAATAACCTCCAGGTGCAGGTGGTTCCAATTAACGCTCCAAAATCAAGCGTAACAGGAAATAATGTGTCAATTACCCAAAGCAAACATGCAAAATAAACAAACAATAAATCTAAAAAGAATAAACACTATATGAATTAACACAAACAAAAAAATAAATTAGAAAATATTCAAAAAATACTCAAAGACTAATAAATAGCTATAACAGGCACTAATTTTAATAAAGCTTTAAAGGAACCAACAGACGCTCTCTGTGAAGACTCTGCAGACCACTTCAGAACTAAAATCATGGACATCAGGTCTAGTCTTTTACCCCAACAGGTTTTATCAGTGAACACAGCTGAACCGTTGTCCATGCCTGAGGACACACTGGACAGTCTGGACGAGGGCTGAACGATTAATTGCATTTGCAATAATGTTGCGATATGATAAAACGCGATTTGCCAATCGCAACGTGCGCGATTAAAATGTAATCACGTGACACAAACGGAGGCGGTAACCTGAAGCGCAGTCACCAAGAGATACAGTAGGTGGCGGTATGCACCTAAGTTGTTGGTCGCCACCCGCCATTGCTCCAAAGAAGAAGAAGAAACAGAAGCGAGAGAAGCATCGTGACGGATTCACCAACATCCGCTGCCCTTTGCTTTGCGCAGTGACCTCTGGCTCCTCACAAACTACTGAGACATTCGTCCCGAGGAGGAACAGCACCTCAGTTGTGTGGGATTATTTCGGATTTAAAAAAAACAGTGCAGCACAACGTCAAGTGTTGAGCAGAGCGTGTCGTGCCACCATTGCCACAACCAGAGGTAACACAACAAATTTGTTCCAACACTTGAAAGAATTTACTGTGCCTCTTATATGACGCCTGCAAAGCGAAAATGCCGAGCCGCAGTACCGTTACACACTGGTTTGGTTTATTTTTTTGCCTAATCTAAAAGTGCATTTGTTTTTTTATTTATAACTTTATTCAGATTCTACAAAATATTTTCAAATAGAGTCAAATTCTCTGCTTCAGTTGTATAAAATGTTACTACTGCTTTGAGAGCAGTGAGATAGATGCCTATTATTTTATATATTTTTTGTCAAGATGGTGGATTTTGTACAGTTTTTACAAAGTGCTTGTTCTTATGTTTCTTGGAGCATTTAAATAAAAATCCCATTTATTTAAAGATGTACATCTTATAATTTTATTCATACAAATGGAAAGAACATTTTACACTAAACAGATTTCATGTTGTGCTGGTCATATTTAAAACAAATATTTATGGCTTTTTTTGGGGAAAACGAAGATAAAATAATAAAATCGCAATCGCAATATTAGGGAAAAAAATCGCAATTAGATTATTTTCCCAAATCGTTCAGCCCGAGTCTGGACCTGGTTGATGAAGGACTCTTGGTCCAGTCTTCTCCCAAGTAAAATCACCAACCTGCCTTCTAGATCCCATCCACACACCACTGTTTAAATCATTTGATGGATTCCTGGAGGAACAGATTTTAAATATCATGAACTGCTCTCTTCAGACGGGTGTCTTCCCCACTGCCTTTAAAACGGCGGTGGTGAAGCCTTCTGAAGAAGAGCGATCTAGACCCCGATGTTCTTAATAACTACAGACCAGGATCCAACTGACCGTTTTTAGGTAAAGCTTTAGAAAGACTGGTTTTTAACCAAGTAAATGACTTTTTAATGATCAGTAACATTTTAGAAAGACATCAGTCTGGTTTTAGAGTGAACCACAGTACCGAGACGCCCTGTAAAGATTTTAAATAATATCAGGTGGAATTTAGGTAATAAAAAGCTCACAGTGATGGTTCTACTGGACCTGAGTGTCGCCTTCGACTCAGTAGACCACCACATTTTAATAACTAGACTGAGTCACCTGGTGGGCCTCTCTGGTACTGTTCTGAACTGATTCAGTTCTTATGTCACTGATCCATGTTTTTATGTAAGTCTGGATACTTGTTCCTCAGGAACCCATGAAATCAATCAATCAATCAATGTATTTTTGTATAGCCCAGTATCACAACAGCAGCTGCCTCAGAGGCTTCAAGATGTTACATTGGTTGGTAAAAATAAAAACAGTGAATAAGCATAATGTTAATATGTCAAATTCACAGTAACGAGACAAAACGAAGCAACCACCGCCTTACACCCTCACATCCGGCAAGAAAAAACTCCAGAAACCCAGTGGGAGAAGAAGAGATCTTGGGGAGAACCACAGTATGGAGGGATCCCTCTCCCAGGGACGGACAGCTTTGGCAACAGCTAGCATGAGACAATAAGAAGTAAAGCCTAGGACTATGTTGAAATCAGGTGTGGGGTTCCCCAGGGTTCAATTTTAGGTCCTATACTTTTTAATCTCTACATGCTTCCACTTGGGGACGTCATCAGGAGACACGGCATCAGTTTCCATGGTTACGCTGACGATACTCAGCTGTACATCGCCGTGTCTCCTGGTGACTCCGGGCCAATAGAAACCCTTTTTAACTGTATTTCAGACATCAAGTCATGGATGCAGTGAATTTCCTACAGCTCAACCAGGACCAGACTGAGGTTTTAGTTATCGGTCCCGAAGGTCAGAGAGAGAAAATTTTACCAAAATTACAAAATTTTAAACCAGAACAATCAGTGAAGAACCTGGGCGTGATTTTTGACTCTGAGCTAAGTTTTATTCCACACATTAAAAACATAACTAAGATTGGATTTTATCATCCTAAGAATAAAGCCAGAGTCGCCCGTTTCTCTCTCAGGCCAGCAGGAGGCGCTAATGCAGCTTTTATCTCCTGTAGATTAGATTATTGCAATGCCTTGCTCTCTGGTCTGAAACAAAAAGAACATTTCAAACCTGCAATTACTACAAAACTCAGCTGACGTGCTGGCGAGGACCAGGGGGCGGAGCCACATTACACCGGTTTTACAGTCGCTGCATTGACTCCCTGTCTGCTTCAGGGTGGATTTTAAAGTTCTCTTATTAGTTTTTAAATGTCTTAATGGCCTTGCGCCTTCCTATCCAGCTGACCTGTTTTTACCGCATCGACCCTCGCGGCCCTGAGGTCCTCTGGCAGTGCCTTACTGTGTTCCTAAAGCCAGAACCAAGACCCATCACGGCCCCGCCTGTGGAACAGCCTGCCGGAGAACCTCAGGACCGCAGAGTGTGTTGATGTTTTTAAAGGGAGGTTAAAAACACACCTTTTTAATCTGGCTTTTAAAGGTGCTGTAGGCAGGATTCAGCATTGCTGCCATCTTGCTTAGGGTTACCTCAGCAAGTTGGCCATTTGACCCATCTAAGATGGCGATTTGAAACCCAGCACAGCCAATCCTGTCCTGTTTTCTCTGACATCACGCCCTTACGCAAGTTAAGCCCCTCCCACAAGAACGTGCGACGAACGCCCCTCGACCAATCACGGTTAGAGCCTCAGGGGCTCTTCTGATTGGTCAAAGATACCTGGAGCTGTGGAGATTCCTTTTCAGCTCAGAACAGAGACAGATGGAAACGCTGCGCCCTCGCGGTAGAGCAGTGATGCTACACTCCTAAAGGATTATCAATGGATACTCTAACATTTAATCCAAAGAAAACACAGAACAATTAGCATTGACTAGCAAAATCCTGCCTACAGCACCTTTAATTGACCTTTTATAGTTCTCTTATTCCATCATTATTTAGGTAATTTTATCTTATTTTCAGTGTTTCCCCCTCCCATTATATTAGGGGGGCAGCCCCCCCCCCCCCCCCGGAAGGTCAAGTTAAATTAAAATAATTGTTACTTTTTTTACACGCGAACTTTAGTTTTCCTGCATTAATGCCGCTCCGCATGCTGTCAAGACGCGCCGCTGCAAACTGGTGTTTGTGTGTGTGGTGACTGTGGGGGTGGGGGGTGGGGGGGGGGGGGTGGGGGGACAACAGAAAACAGTGCTGCTGCAGGGCTGCGTCTCCGTATGGGAGCCGGACCGGAGCCAGAGCCGGACCGGAGCCGGACCGGAGCCGGGCCGGAGCCGGGCCGGAGCCGGGCCGGAGCCGGGCCGGAGCCGGGCCGGAGCCGGACCGGAGCCGGACCGGAGCCGGACCGGAGCCGGGCCGGAGCCGGGCCGGAGCCGGACCGGAGCCGGACCGGAGACGGACCGGAGCCGGACCGGAGACGGACCGGAGCCGGACCGGAGCCGGGCCGGAGCCGGACCGGACCGGAGCCGGACCGGAGCCGGGCCGGAGCCGGACCGGAGACGGACCGGAGCCGGGCCGGAGCCGGAGCCGGTGAGCTCGGCGTGAGGATGGTTGTAATAACCCAGCTTGTCCGGCGGCCAGCAGCAGCTTTTTCATCACATTTACTCGTCAGTTCATGATGTCCAGAGATTTTGTTTAGTTTTTGTTGTCATTACTTGTTAAATTTACGTTCTCGTCACAAATTAGTCACGGAATAAAGGGTCGTCAACGAATAGTTTTCGTTTAAGTTTTCGTTGACAACATTAACACTGTCCTGGGCGAGTGCCGTGCTCTCTGGCTGCGTGCACAGGTTGATTGACAGCATGACAGGCGGAAGCTCGAAATCTATTGGCTGAAGCTGACCGGCGCTTTTTCAGATAACACGGGGGTCTATGAGACGGAGGCTATTATTTCACAGTATGGAACCAGACTGACACATTTCAGCTCTGTTAAAAAATGAGTCATGCATTGGAAACGAACAGAAACTCCGGACACCAGCTTTAACAGCAGCTTGCGTTCCATGCGGGTGCACTACCGCCACCGCTGGTAGAGGTGAGGCTTGTCATGATGCGCATGCATTAAACTGCGATAACATCTTTAATGAGATTGATTCCATAAATTAATTAAAGCCATTAACGCGTTATTTTTGACAGCCCTATTTTTCATATTGATTTTTCTAGACTAATTTGCAAGTTAGACCATTTCCTTCAATGTTAAACATAGAAAACGTATAAAATGTATTTAAACATGTAAAACCCTTAAAGAAAATAAAGAGAATTTAATCCAAAGAAACTGGTTTTAATTTAAATAGTACAGTTTTTTTTTTCTAATCAAAATGTGCAATGAACACAAACATAAAAACTAATGAACAACAGTAGAGTGCACTTCTGTAACACAAAAGCTAAACAACAAATAGCTTTTTAAAAAGGGTCAATACAAATGCAAACTTAGCTGGTTGCCACTTAAAGGGCAACAATTTAGAACAAAAATGATTTAAAGCAGAACTATGCAACTTTTTTACCTCAATCGTGAGATTGAGTCCACGAAAATGAGACGAGATGAGACCGGGTGGGGGGGGGGGGGGGGGGGGGGGGCGTTGGTGCTGAGGTGTAGGGGGCAGCGCGGTTCTCACATGCAGTGTCGGAACATGGAGTGTCGGGTCGGAGTGCCCCTCGTACGGCCACGGCGCCCCCCCTGTACACTGCGCCCGGGGCGGCCGCCTAGTTCCCCTATTCCCATTCAAACCGCGGCGCACAGACGACGCCATGACTGCATTTGCACTTCATGCCACTAGGTGTGCTGTTTGCATGTTCAACCTTATTTTACACAGACACCACAGAGGAAGAAGGGCGCTGCAGCCGCTGCAGGCTCTCTCTGCATGTTGTTAGAAAAAGAGTGTGAGCCGGCAAGACGTGGTGAAATGTTCATTGATGCGATGCAGCGTTTTTTCAATAAAAGAGAAGAACTGAACGATCGTTTCTGCACATTTTCTTTACGTCGTATCAATGGGCCATTTTCACAGCTCCACTACTTCCTGAAATTAACTGTGCACATTCATTTCCTGTCTTGCATTATTGGCCAAAATGATTAATCCAGGTGTGTCTTGTTGCAGCAGTCTAAACCAGACACACCTGGAATAATCAGTTTGGCCAATAATGTAAGACAGGAAATGAATGTGCACAGCTATTTTCAGGAAGTAGTGAAGCTGTGAAAATACCCCATTAAACTGTATCACAAGTAGTTTGTGGACTCAAAAGACCAAGATTCCTTGCGACCGGGTTTTTAAATATGAATATGAGCATATTCAGGGTTTGCCATGTGTTTCTATGGCTGTGCGCCGTGTAATGTATCATTCCCTCAATATTCCAGTTAATAAAGAGTTACTGCCTGCATATAAACGTACTCAATCTCGCGGCATTCGATCTCGCGAGATCTCGTTCCATCCCTAATGTATATCGTAGGTGAAAAAAGAGCGTGCCCCATAGACGATTTAACGATTTTTCTGATTTATGAGATCGTCCCGACGTTATAATCCTTAACCATCTTATATCATCATATCGCTCACCCCGAGAGGTAACAAATGTGAAAACCGAGAGCGAGAGAGATCCAGCCGAGTACAGTCGATGTGTGAGCAGCGCGGAGAGCGCTGCAGCAGATACGCCTCCAATACGAACAGCCAAGCGCCGCCGAGACGTTCGCGTGTCCAGTGCGTTCCTGCCGTTACTTTCTACAACAAACTACGGCCAAAATCTAGAGTTATTTCAGCCATGAAATGAAGAAGCAGCAGGAAAACCACCTCTGGTGACAGTGACGCGCCATGAGGGAATTCCGACCGTACAGCGGGGTCATGAGTTGTTGTTCTCAATCGTGTCGGAGTGTTAAAAATGAAAAAAGAACGAAGAACATTTTATGACTCAAATTCCTTATTTCCAGTTTTTGTACGACGGCGACAAAGACCGACGCGAAAACAACACCCCCCCAGGGGCCAATCCTCGGGGAAACACTGCTTATTTTATTTTATTTATGTAATTTAATTTTATTATGTACTTCTAACTTATTTTACTTTCTAATCTTTGTGGAACACATCACGCGCCACAGGAAGGTCGGACCCCAACTCATTTACATACTCCCGACAATCAGACCTTTGGCGGCTTCGATCGGGAGGAGATCGGGGAAGAAATCAGCCCCATTAATAACGGGCAATTACACTGCAGTGTCTACTGGTCTGTAGTTTAGTTTATTTGTTTCTTTCGTTTAAAACAAAAACACAAAAACAAAAACTGATGAAAAGACATCAATGCCATCAGTTTGGGCACAAAAACAAACGAAAGAAAAGGAGCAGAAAGAAGAAGAATCTTATCAAATGCGGAAGCAGCCAGCAGCAGCAACAATTCTCTCCATAACAGAGCTCCTGCAGAATCCTCTGAGGCTGACCGTCCCTGTCAGTCAGTTTGCACTGTTACTGAGCTTCCTATGACTTCTGCTGGTAACAGGGACCATTTCACTAAATACGTCACTGCCGATGCCGTGTGACCAGAAAGCTGCTGCTGTTGCACAGTGACGATGTGAGAGGGACATTCCTGAACATGGTGTTCCAGAGGAACTGTTTCCTGATCAAGGCAGACAACATGAATCTGAAAGTTTTCAGACATGTCAAAGACTGAACATTAAAAAGAAAAGAACCACTTCATGTCAGCGAGAGGAAATGCTCTGGTGGAACGGTTCAACAGAACTGTGAAAGAGCAGCTGGCTGGACTGATTCAGGACACTGGAGGAGAATGGGACCACTATTTACCAGCTGTGGTTCTCTTTTAACGCCACACCTGGTCCAAGCTCCGGATATTCACCTTACTTTCTGGTACATGGCAGAGAGCCCAGACTGCTGCTCATGTTCAGGTGTCATCACCTACAGGTCGGGCTGGGCGACACAACGATAGCGATATATGTGGAAAGATAACTTTCCCTTGATAGAGGTATGAAACATGGAGGACAGACTTCTGGATAGACGGCATTTCTCAGTGTTGTGACAGACCATATACCAACAGCCAATGACAACGGGAGCTGCTCCGAGTCCGCGAGGCGCTGAACCAATCCCGTGCTGGAACAGAGCCGAGTAGCAAACAACACAGCAGCAGGCTAGCAGCTAGCCGCAACACCTGCAGCTGACAGCACTGGTGGATAGAAAACCAGTGTTCCCCGATGAAGCTACAGAGGAAACAGACCAAGGCTCAGCAGAGGACTGAGACACTGTGGACAAGAAGGACACAAAGACATCGCTGGAATGGACGGACTGTGGTTTTTTGAGGTCGGACAAAACCAGAGTGGTGAGCATTGAAAATGGTGTAGAGTCCATGTTCCCACAAAGACGGGGAACAGGAGAAATCTCTGGAGCCTCCTGAAGCAGCGCCACGCCGCAGAGCACGCACAACGCAAAGGTTTCCGAGCCCCGAGCGGAGCGAGCGCCACGGCGCCCTCAACACCTGAGCAGCAGCAGCAGCAGACCGTCCAGTCCACTTCCTCCAGCACAATGCCAGAACTGCTCTGATGAGGCTCCTCTGCCTTTGTTTCTGAGCTCAGGCTGCTGACAGTGGAGCTCATGGAGTTTATTCATGTTCTCTTTGAAAGCTGCTTCACATTCCACTCAGCACAGCAACTGCTTTATTGTTGAATTATTTGGTTCTGAAAACATTTAAAACTATATATGAAGGTGAGGTCTTGAGAATTTATTCATATTTTAATTCCCATCTTATTTATTGTTCTCTGACAGGGACAAAAGAATGTCAGTGTTGTTTCTGTTCTCCTAGAAAACTTGAAAGCTTTAAGACTTTATTTTTCAAGTCAAGATGTTTCTAATGTAACTGGAGCTGTTTGTTCCTGTTTGAAACAGTTTTATTATGTTACATTACATGTCATGTTCAACTTTGAGGGAAAATAAAAATGAACCTTCTGATCTCTTTAAATCTCATTTCAGAGTAACGGGGAACATTTAACACGGACAAAAACAGTGACTTGTTTTATATGGTGATATATATGGATATGGACTGATGTGAGAAAGAAATGGAGATCAACTCTTCCCCGTACGGCCCAGCCCTACCTGCAGGTCAGGATCACCCACAGAACTGTTTCTCAGAGCTGGTCTCCCGCCTGGACTCTGCTTTGGAGACAGTCAGGCTTCATGGGGAGACAGAGACTGAAGCCTGAGCATGAATTCAACAGAGGACTGAGTTCAGCCTCATGGAGGTGGTGATCTGGTTTGGTGAGATGAGCCCACTACTCAGAGACTAACACTCTGCCCAAACTGGACCGGACCCTTCAAGGTGGTGTCAGTGGACGCTAATGGACTCACTGACATCAAGAGTCCTCAGGCTGCACCAGCAGTCCTTCATTATGAGCGTCTGAAAGCTGAGCGTCTGAGGAGACACTTTCTACGGTGTCTTCCCCTGTTATGGACTCTGTACCAAGCTCCACTGCTCTGTCAGGCTCACTTCCTGTTGTCCAGCTTCTTGGTGGTGCTGTGGAGCTCCTGTCTGGGACCATGTTTCTGTCTGCTCACAGCGTCTCCATACCTGCTCTGTGGAGCTGGATGTGAGGATTCCAGTTGATCTGCAGCATTCTGCGCTGAGCAGCCATCTCCTCCTCGTACTGAAGCACAGCTTGTTGAAACAGGGTGAATATGTCCTCAGCAGCAGCAGTCAGTCTCTGGCTGCTCCAGTCTCTCACAGAGTGGTGGGAATGGTCTCCTCCATCAGGAACAGGCTGCTCTTTAATGTGTGGAGCTTCATGTTCCTCCTGCTCCACGCTGGAGCTGCTCTTCTGCTTCCCCATGTGCTGCTGTGGCCTCTCTGGAGGGAGAGCAGACAAAAGGCCCTGATGTGATGGATGTCAAGGTTTGACAGTGATGGCTGGATGAAACAGGACAGCACACACTGAAACACAATCATTCAGTCACAACTGAAGCTGCTCTGCTCAGTCACACTGACAGGACCTGTGGGCTTTAAAGGACCACTGGAAAACTGTCTGGACGCTGCAGGACTTTCTCTCAGCTCTCAAACCTCTGAGGGAACTTTCCAACATGACACGCTTCACACTTTTCCTCCCAGCAACACTTGAACGCATCATGACTCTGAAGGCTTCACTGAAAAGTCTGGATTCTAAACGTTCTGAACGAACTGCAGCTGCAGCCTCGTTTCTGTCTGCCAGCTTTAAATCCATCAGCCATCCTCCACCACACACATTCATGTCTTCATCCTCACGGTTCATTACCTGCTGTGAGGAGCTGGACTGGATGTTTCCAGTGGATTTGCAGCAGTTTTCTCTGTCGGTCAATCTCCTGCTGGAACTGGACGGTAGTTTGTAGAAAGGCGGTGAATATCTCTGCAGCAGCAGCAGTGAGTCGCTGCTGGATAAACTCTCTCAGAGCCTGAACTGGACTCATTCTGTCCTCTGAGAGACGCTGCAGCACCGCCGCCATCGCTTCTTCTTCTCTCACTGACCTGGAGGCTCACACACAGCGGTCAGCTCCAGCCTGACTCCTGCTGGACACAGGGGGAACTGCAGCTCTTCAAAACTCAACGAGTCCTTCTTTTTATGCAGCTCTTGTTCTTATTAGTTCATTTCAAGCTGAAATGTGGTCAAATAAAACAAGACAGACATATCTCTGCAGTTACACTGCGTTCATTTTTAATAATTCCAGTCTGTGTGTAGAACTTTCAAGGGCAGTTTTTTGATCACTTTTTAACGATTTGTTTTGACATGTTGAAAAAAGAGGAATACAACACACTTGCTTGTGATATGAACCTGATGGGAGACGGTCACTGGTTCGCTCCTGTAGATTTAATGAACCAGCATGAGGTTTGATCAGACAGGGCCGGTGGCAGCAGGAAAGAGGGAACAGGTTTTATCAGGATCAGAAGAGCCTCAGGACGACAGAATGTCAGGTTTGATGTCCTGAAAATAGATAAAGAATAAAGAAAACACGGGACAGAAAGAAACAGAGGCATAAAGGCTTCCTTATATCAGGGAAGACAGAGCTGCTCTCAGAGGGACAGAGACACCGCTCAGCCTCCTCCAGCAGCTCAGCTTCTCTGTTTTATGTGTGATTACAAAGCCTTCATGAACACAAGAATCTGTAACAGAGTGGTGTGCCTGGTCAATTTGGATGATTGTATGTTCCTGTCAGCTTTCCCAGTGACACGGGAGGACACACAGGCTCACCGGTTGACAGAAGGAGTACAAAGGTTCCAAGTTGACAATAATTTATTCTCTTCTTAGTTGAGTTCGTTTGAATTATAGTTCTGAAGTACACTTAGAGGCGAGCGCTTCCTTTCAGTCAGAAGTCCGGTGCGCGGTTGGGCTGGCCCACACCAACACGCCACCGTATCGAGGACACGACCCAGGATCAACATTTAACATGACAGCAGCTCCAGGACGGACAGGGCAGGACCTAATGAATAAGAAGGGTTTGTTACAGCCTGCACACCTGTTGATTAACATAAAGTTACAACATTACGCTTCCTACTCCGTTAGCGGGGCAAATGCTCAGACCAGCACCGGACCATCGGGACCCACGCACCCGGTCTACAGCTGCTGCGGCATCCGCTCGACGCGCTCCCCGGAGCCATCGTGATACTGCAAGGCATAACTTCCATCAGGACCAATACGATATTATATTTCATAGAAGGGGAGTAAGACTTTACCTGCTCTCACGAAGCACCGCTACCAGCCAGAGCCAACCCGGAAGTGCAAGAACCAGAGGACGACACAGACGTACGAGGGGTTTTTATAGTGCCCCCAGCCAATAGGCGGAGAACAACACTGAACACACCCATCCTGCCACAAATCATTCCATTGTGGTCGTGCTGAGCAGTAAGAACAGAACAGGCTGTGAAAGCAGACCTGCAGACCCACACAGGTACGGTGCGTCGCGCTGGAGCGGCAGATATGACCTGTCTGAGTCGACTCACTTCTTCTGAACAACAAGTGGAAACTCAGACAGCTGATACAACAAGCACATGATTCCCTTCATGATGACGGTAAATCCAGAATATTTCCAGCTCAGAGCGAGAACAGGTCTGTTGTTCGCTGATTCAGGGGAAGGAAAACAAGACAGCAGCAACACTGAGGAGCTGATTCCCTCTGTTCTTGGTTCAGGCTTCACAGATGATGGAGCTACACCTGTCCCAGAAGGCTGCCACCATCACAGGGCTGGTCCTGGTCCCGGTCCTGGTCCTGGTCCTGGTCCTGGTCCGGGTCCTGCCCCACTCCCATGCAGATGCAGTGTGTTTTCTGTGGTGGGACTAAACAAGACCAAGACCAGGAACAGCTTGGCTCTGGTTGGAACCCTGGAACCCTGGAGCCCTGGAGCCCTGGAGCCCTGGAGTCCTGGAGCCCTGGAACCCTGGAGTCCTGGAGCCCTGGAGTCCTGCCCCCCCCCCCCCCCCAGCATCTGGGCCTCACAGACCAGGACTCAGTACCAGAAGACTCATAGCTTCAACATTTTGACTACAGCATCTTTATCCACAGCCTGAGACAGAGTAATGGGATTACAGAGTAATGGGATTACAGTGAGCACAGAGATACCCCAGCCTTACAGTACTACACTGCTCAATAAGATTACATAGAAATTAAATAGTTTTATTACTCCCTGCTCCTTTTCAGACCTTTTTGTTTTCAATTCATTTTAAATGTTTGAAACAAATCCCTTCTCTTCTTCATCCATACAGATTACATGTTGTAGTCTGGATTTGTTCTCTGCTCTCTGGAGCTGAGGTTCATCAGATGTCATTAAAATAACTGCAGTGAAAAGACTGTTCTCTGCTCTGTGACAGTGTGGTGATGAACTGCTGTGTGTCAGATGTTCATCACTGAAGCTCTGTGTTGGTGGAACGTCACATCTGGCTGATAGAGTGAGGAGAGCCAGGGACCAGGCCTGGAGAGCCAGGGACCGGACCCGGAGAGCCAGGGACCAGGCCCGGAGAGCCAGGGACCAGGCCCGGAGAGCCAGGGACCAGGCCCGGAGAGCCAGGTACCAGGCCCCGGAGAGCCAGGGACCAGGTCTGGAGAGCCAGGGACCAGGCCTGGAGAGCCAGGGACCAGGCCCGGAGAGCCAGGGACCAGGCCTGGAGAGCCAGGGACCAGGGACCAGGCCCGGAGAGCCAGGGACCAGTAGCGCTCAGTAGCGTCGTCGCACCTCTTCAGAGTTTTCTCGGGAGTTTTTCCTCAGTGGATGTGAGAGAATGAGGACAGAGGATGTTGTCGTGATGATAGGACAGGGGGATAATCTCATGGGATGATAATATCATCTTCCTAAACTTTAAACCAAGCTTCGCCCTGATAAAGTTTGTCCAAGTAGAGTTGCCGTAACGAGCTGTCGTGCTCATGCTGCGCATGCGCAGAGCCAATTCCTGTTCCGGGGTGCGGATCAGACGCTGTGGAGAAAGTAGCGGTGAAGCGGGTCAGTTCTCCTCCTGCTGAGGAGCTTTGAGAGTCCGTGAGCTGACAGAGAAGAAGGAGCGTCGAGAGGCGGCTGAGAGCTCGAGTCTCCAGAGGAAACGTTTCATCTCCTGCAGCTCCGAGAGAGTTTATTCTCCAGCGACTGACTGCTGCTGCGGTTCAACAAACCCTCCTCCACCAGAGAAGGAGATGGATGTTGAGGACAGACTGCCGGAGACCACAGGAGAGCTTCCGGTCCCGCTCTCCAGAACAGGTAGGTTCCAGTGTGGAGGAGCTGAGCGGCTGCTGGAGGCTCTTCCTTTTCCCTGGAAGCAGCGGACAGAAGCGAGGCTGCGGCTGCTCTCCTGCTTCCAGAGAAACTGCAGCAGGGAGTCGAACAGCGTGTGAGTCAGAGAGAAGCCTCAGTCTGAGCTAACATGCTAACTTCACTCTGCTTTCTGCAGCTTTTACGGTCAATCTCTGGAATAGAGACTTTAGCAGGTCTGCCGAGGGACTGCGGTCAAGCCAGCCGGCGCTCTGACAGACAGTCCAGCCAGCCTCACGGTGTTTAGCGGTGCCACTTGTTCTACGAAGATGTGTGAGAAATACAGAGTTTTCTCTCAATAGCTCCCAGGTTATTGGACCTATTGACTCCAGATCACCTGTGAGTCACATTACTGTATTGTGTGGTTCAGACACAGCTCTTTGTTTACTCAGGGAAAGCTAGTAATAAAGTTTATTAATATTTTTATGGAAAAAAAGAGGGTTTTTCCCCAATAGCTCTCAGGTTACTTGGCCTATTCATCTCAAATCACTTGTGAATCACATTGCTACGCTGTCTCTTTCAGACACACCTCACTGTTTTAGCTTTAAATATAAAAAAAGATATTAATATTTTTAAGAGAAATGCAGTGTCTGAGCTCATTATCTCCCGTTCATTTGACCTCTTGACTGAAAATCAGCATCAGCACCAGCTTTCCTTCATGGGCTTTGTTGTTCAGTTGTGCTTTTATCAGCAGTGTTCATGTGTCTTCTGTTAACTATGAATAAAGTGAGCTGTGATCAACGTTTGCTTTCACCGTAATGCGTAGAATAAGTGGCACCGCTAAACACCGTGAGGCTGGCTGGACTGTCTGTCAGAGCGCCGGCTGGCTTGACCGCAGTGCCGATGGGGGACAAACCGCTGGAGAAGGTGAGGTCCGGGGTTTAGCCTGCTCCAGACCAGGATCAGGTCCAGGGTTTAGCCTGCTCCAGACCAGGATCAGGTCCAGGATTTACTCAGTCTCATCCCTTTTCTCCGTCAGAAGTTCCGACCAGCAGAAACCAATATTCATTCTGTTGCTCACCACACATTGTTATCACATTCAGACATTCAGCAAGATCCACGGCCAGCATGTAAACATTTGTGATGTCAGTAATTTTAATTTCATTCATGTTCGATTATGATCTTATCCTCAGGTAAGAGTTAGGGTTAGGCACATTCACTACTCTCTGAAATATTAATGCAAAATGACCAGATTGAGTTGTTTATGTGAAGATTGCTAAGACGGAACTACTTACTAAACATGGCGTCTGGGCGTAGTGATCTCAAAAGAAAAAGTAGTTCCCAGTATTTGCTTCAGTGTCGTAACGCTACAATATTATTTGTTGGTGTTCCACAGCGTAGTGAATGTGTGGATTATAACGTGTCCACCAAAGTGTTTTGGGGTTGTTGGATTGTGTATTTGATGAGTTTGACGAGGGGGAACAAAAATACCGTCCACTTCCATTGAGTCTGTCCCGAAAACCTTCCCCGACTCACCTCTGAATAAACAACAGCTCGTCCTCACAGAAACAGTCAGTATGATGTTCGAAATGACTAAGGAACTGCGCTAAATGCTCCAATTTGCCAAAATGTTGAAGTATCCCTTTAACCAGTTAATAACCGTTAACCGATAAGACTTAAATGTCCCGTTGAGTGGTTACATGCTCTCACCGACATTCACGCAAACGTCCCACCATTGCGACAAGGAAATGTTCGTTGCTCCGAGTGAGTGACTGACTCGCCGCTGTCCGGTGCTTAACTGCAGATTTACAATGACATGACAGCAAATACTCATCTAAAATGTAAAAAATGCTCCAAGATTTAGATATGATTAACAGAAGGCTTCAGTCGTCTCCTGCTGCTTTTTAAATTATGTGGAGAGAGAGCGCACCGGTGACTTCTTTGTGTGTTCTGATTAGAGTTGGGCGGTATCCAGATTTTGATCCCGTCATACCGTCTCCACATTTTACCCCAGTATCCAGTATTACCATGACTAATTAAAAAAAAAATGTAACTCAAGGCTCAGACAGCGTCACCAGACTGTTGGCTGGTCCCTACACCGTTCAGAAGCTGAAAACCAAACACTGATAATGAAAGAACAACAACATAATGTGCAAAATATCAAAACTTTTATTAGCAACAGCTTAAAAAGTGCAAATACAACAAACAGTTAGCATAAACATCCAGAACAGCTGTTGTGCAGAATGCGCCGTGCACACATCCATTAAACTCAATCACCTTCGTATTGCACAATTTACAAACTGCCTCGTCAGCACACCGCTCTCTCTTCTCGTTAGCTCGGAACCGAAATACTGCCGGTCCGCTGCAGTCCTGGTCTGCTTTGGGACCAGGTCACTCGGTGCGTGAGTCGCCATCTCTCTCCCGCTCTCTCTCTCTCTCTCTCTCTCTCTCTCTCTCTCTGTCGCGCTCTCTCTGTGGTTGTCTCTCTGTCTCTCGCTCTCTCGCTGTCGCGTGATGACGTCATGTTCATAAACTTCATCAAAAGTCTCCAAAATTAAACTACTGTGGAAGTAGAACTGAAAATTCAACCACATACAAGAGCTGCTGGACAAACAATCATTTTTAGGCATTGAATAAATTATATTTCATATTTAATCCTTATCTTCTATATAAGTGTGTTGCAATTTTTTTCAATGACGGTATTGAAACTGATACCGTTGCTTTTGAAAGACACCACAGGTATACCTTATTACCGCCCAACCCCAGTTATGATTAATTTCCAAAATAAAGTTTTAGCTTCTGAAATCCGATTGTTAAACAGTTCTGATGGAGCTTAATGTTGATCTGGATGATGTGGCTTCATACCGAACCATTTCACTGTAAATCTGGACGAGCCGCGGCGTCTGGAGATAAAAGATAATTAGAGCTGGGCAACGATTACATTTTTTAATCGCGATTAATCGCACCCCAATCCTGGAGTTAATCGCGATTTAAAATGGCTCATTTGAAGTCTGCCGATTCCATTCAAAATGTGTGTTACATAAATAATTTTACAATTCATCAAATGTGATTTATAATGGCTTAAAATACCAAGTCTTTACCAAGATTGCCCCCCCAACACACACACACACACACACACACACACACACACACCACCAATAACAGAGCAGATGAACAATGGAAGTTTCTTATGAGCGCTCACTTCCTCAAACTTCATCCTATCTCCAAGACAGCCTAAACTCAGTCACGCCACATGGTGCCTCCTACTGACCTTTACTAAGCCTGATTGTGTGTTGAAGGGAAATGTACTTTATTTTGCGTGTTTTCAGCGCCTGAAAAACGCCCAGCTGGCCGAAACGCTGCACCGACAGAACAAGCGATTTAAGTTTCACTTTCATTTTCTTCATATTTGCGCTCCGTATTTCAGTTTGTGCCTCATACCAGCCTTTTACTCGTGATTTTTCTGATAATTTGGCCGAGTTCGATATGGCAAATAATGAGGAATGGACCGTGTTTCACCGCTAACAGCGTGTGGTTTTTTTTGTTTTTTTTTACGCTCAGCTGGAGCGCGGTGTGACTCTCGGGCTCGGGGCACAGATTAGATTAATGGCGACTTTTTTTTTTGTTGCGCGATAAGACTCTCGCGATAACGCAGCACGTTATCGCCGTTAACGGCCCAGCTATAAAAATAATACTCAATGTAACGCCGGTTTTGTGCCTCATGCGTAAATGTGCACAAAGACACACACCCTTCCCGACTGTACAACATGAAGACACCTGGAATGAATCAGTGACTGAAGGCGTCGTCTGCAGCGCCGTCATCGATATCTGGAATATAATGGCAGCTGCAGGAAGACGCCCGGCTCTGTGGAGAGCTGCGCTCCAGCTGGCTGCTGTGACAGGTGACTGACACTGTATTTCTGCTCACAGTCGCTGATCCCTGAGGTTCAGACATCAATCTGACATGTTTCAGCCTAGCCCGAGTTACATTAAGACGCGTGGCATATTATATTTACAGTTTCAGTAGATTTTTATCATAGATTTTTAAGTTGGTTTGCGAGGTTCTGGAGTCCATCTGCTTTTAAATCACGTACAAATCTGAGGCCGTTTTGATGCCGTTTTGATTGTTTGGCCTCTGTGTTTTAATGTGGACATGCACTGTCGTAGGCTTGTAAAGGAATTGTTGGAATGGCGGGATGCTTTGTTTTTTTATATATACCGTCATTCCATAGAACGCAACAACTGTCAGAATGATGGGTCTTCTGAAAGAAATTTAAGTGTTGCCATTTGGTCAGTTGGGGGCCCTTGTTGGAGTGGAGGGATGTTGGAATAGCGGTTGCCTTCCCTATTTATTATTATTTTTATTTTTTGAGTGTCTGTGACCCATTCAGAAGTGCCGTGACAGAAAAAAAAATTCTTATGGGCTTTATTTATTTTTAAATGTGTAGAAACAGCCAAATAAACATCAACCAAATGAACAAAAACAACAAAATATCCGGATTTTTCTCATCTCAAAAACCTGCTGCACTGCTGAACAGAATTAAACAGAGGAAAAGAACAGCTCTGTAAACTATTCAAAACAGACTGAAATGTGTTTAACTTCAAGTAGTCTAGTTGTCAGACTTTCTAATGAACAAAAACAACAGCCTGTTAATCAACAGTGCCATGCAGCATACAAATATACCTATCTCTCTATAATGGCACCAAGTCCTCCCGTGGAACCGAGGAAATAAGTTTGACCTTTGTATCACAATATTTAAAATAAAATAAATAGCCACCAGAAAAAAATATACATATAGCAATAGCCACCAGATAAACAAAACTTACATACTCACGAATCCACTCGTGCTACAAAAAAAAAAAAACCTCTCCTTTTTAAACGAGCTTTTCAGCCCTCAAAATAAAATAAATAGGGGAGGCCAACCCCAGGCTTCTCTCGCCGTAGCGGATTTGTTTTCCTTTTACCGGTTATTATTCAGAAAAAGCAGCATGTTGACCTGCTCTGGGGTCAGCCCGGTGTGCAGCCTGTTTACCGTGAGACCCGCAGCGGAGAATATGCGCTCAGATGGAACCGATGTCCAGGAACACACAGGCGGCGCCGGGCCAGGATGGCCAGCCTCGGGAAGCGCGGCCGTTGGATTTTCCACCACTCAAGGGGATCAGTGTCCAGTGATGGTAGACGGTCTCCCATGTAGGTGTCCACCTCTGCTTCTGGATCGTCTCCTTGTTTAGGAGAGCTGCAGTCATCTCCCAGGAGCAGCGTCGTGGCACTGTCCGGCGGCGCCGGACTGCAGCCTGGCCAGAAGGCACCGCAGTGTCTTCATTCTCCGCAGCAGCACAGCTTTCCCCTTCTTCACCTGCAGCAACAGGCTCCTCTTCATCATTTCCAGCGGTTGCTGCTGTGTTAGCACAGAGTTCATGTAGTTTTGCTTTTGTGGCTTGTTTTCCCCTGAAGAAAAGAACCTGAGATGTTTGTGCCGTGGATCCAGGACCGAGGCCATCAGTGCTGGCTTGGTCACCAACTGGTCCGTCCCCACCTGTGGTGAAAAATATAGTTAATGACCTTTTTAATTCAAAACAAAACATTGCGTAATAACAATAAATTATAATTGGCTCACCCCCATGCGGTCCCACATGGACTGTCGCACCTTCGCCTTGAACCCTTTAACTCTCGGGCGGTCATCTTCAGCGCTGATCAGGTGTTTGTTGATAAGGCTGAAGGTGATGGGATAAATGTTGGAAACTGACACCTCATTTCAGCTTCTCCAACCCTGGCACAATCTCCTCCATCATCTGCCAGTGTTCATCTCTGATCTCCAGGGTTCTTGCTTCTTGCAATTTTGTAAGTGCTCGGTCGGACAGAACAGCCGTCGCTGCCCAGCGTTGTTCAAGCAGTCGTGCCATCATGTCACACAGAGTTCCATCTCGTTTTACAGGACTGGATAAGCTGGCGCTTCGGAAGTTGCATTTGGTCCTGTTTGGCCTCCAGGGCCTTGCATGCAGGTGTGCTGTGGTTGAAGTGCCTGACAAGCCGCCCCGCTGCAGCAATAACACGATGCACAAACACGTTAAATCCGTCATTTACCGCCAGCTGCAGTGTATGTGCCAAACAGGGGATGGAGTCCCAGCTGACCCGTCCGGGAGAGTTGGCTGCCACCATGTTGCGCGCGTTGTCGTGGACGCATGCGGACACTTTCCCACTAAGTCCCCACGTCTCCACCGCATCAACCAGTGTAGCTGTGAGGTTATCAGCTGTGTGTCCACCTGGCATGCTCTGTGTTAGCAGGACGGCGGAATTACCTTTCCAGTACTCATCGATGTCGTGACATGTAATCGTCACGTAGCTCTCTGTTGTGAGCGCGGTCCAGCAGTCCGTTGTAATCGCCACGAACTTTGTGCTTGCAAGTCGCGTTTTCAGTTCTTTCCTCTCCTCAAAACGAGCCTCTAATCGTCGGGTAATGGTCGGTCTTGATGGAATTTGGCAATTAGGCTCGATATAGCCCATTAGCTCCTGGAACCCTTCACCACTGACCACACTGATGGGCAAAATGTTTTTTTCCACCATCGCACAATTTTTTTCCGTTATCTTCTCAGACCGCCGCGTGTCACACATTCTCCCAGCCATCATGGAGGACAAAGTTAGCTGCGATGGTCCTCCATCGTCTGATCCTGGATGCTTGTTTCTTGAGTGGTACTTCACGCAGACGAAACTGAAACACTCATCTTCGCCCCTGATGTCTCAATTCCAGGGATCAAACAGGACCTTGGAGACCTAGGGCAGTCTGCTAAATCCAGTCTTAGAAATCTGGGTGTTTTCTTTGGTAAAAACATGTCTCTAGTCTCTAGTGCAGCACTCCAAGCAGCTGACTAGAAACTGTTTCCTTTCAACTAAGAAAAATCTCTAAACTTAGGAAAATGGTCTCATTCAATGATTTAGAGCTCATCATTCATGCGTTTGTCTCATCGCGTTTAGACTACTGCAACAGCTTGTTCTCATGTCTGAATAAGGAGCTTTTGAGGCTGCAACTTGTGCAAAACTCTGCAGCGAGAATCTTGACCTGCACAAACAGATGGACCTGCATATCCTCCATTCTGAAGGAGCTTCATTGGCTGCCAGTTTCCTATAGAGTCAACTTTAAGATTTTGATTTTAACCTTTCAGGCCTTGCACGACCAAGCTCCTTCTTATATTCGCGACCTGCTCCAGCCTTACTCCCCTGTGAGGGTTCTAAGGTCTGCAGACCAGAATCTCTTAAAGGTGCCGCGTACCCGGTTCAGGACCAGAGGAGACCGATCGTTCCAGGCTGTTGCTCCCAGGCTCTGGAACGATCTCCCGCTCTCTCTCCATTCAGTTGTGTGTGCTGACACTTTTAAGACACAACTCAAAACCTTTCTATTCTCTCAAGCATTTGCTTAGTTTTTCGGGCCTGTTTTGATCTCATTTTTAGTGTTGACTATTTATCTATGTGTATTTAATTGTTGTCTTATTTATGTATGCTGTGAAGCACTTTGTGGCTTTTTGTCTGTGAAAGGTGCTATATAAATAAACTTTACTTACTTACTACTTACTGCATTGTACTCGTACTGCTGGAGTATTTCAGTGCTGTACCGCATAATTTGCAAATGACCTCCTCCCCTTTCCGGTCAAAATTGTCTCACACAGAACTCCTTTTTGCTCTCTTCATCTGCGCTGTAAAGTGGGCTATGGTGGAAAGCACGTGATGGCACGTGTTGCGCCTGTGGACACGCCCCCATGAGTTGATTGACTTAGGAGCTAAGAAAAAAAAATAACCAATAGTATTAATCGGTCAAAGTTCCTGTTAACCATGTGCATCCCTAGTATATAGCTTGAACACTTAAAGGTGCATTAAGGAATTTGCACGTTTTATGTGAAACAGCGCCCCCTGCAGGCCTTGGGCGTAATGCAGCTTAGTGAAACACTCATGCCTGTGTCTCGTGTAAAATGTCAGTTTCTTCTCCCTGGTGGAGTCTGTGTGGAGCTGTGGCAGTGCTAGAAGCCAGTCTGTTCTTACTTTCTGGAAGATCCTGCTCAGTTGTTGCTCACTAAGCATCTGGCGGAGTAATGGCGGACAAAACGAAACCTAACCAGCCGGACCGCGCATTACGTCATTCCTTTCAAATTCTCCCCAAAAAAATTCTGGAACCGGACCGGCACTGTGACTTTCAAGTTACAATTTAGCGCTGTTAGAGGTACTGGTAATGAATATGTCAGGGCACATTGTACACATCATTAAAAATGTGGAACATATTTATGGTGGAAAATAAGTATTTTTAAAGTTGAAAAACTCCTTAATGCACCTTTAAAGCTGAAATCTAATTCTAGTTACAGTATATAAGAGCAGCTTCATGGTGGTGCGATAAACTGTTTTACTTTAATTTATATATGATGCAATTAGTTGACTAATCGAAAAAATAATCGGTGATTAGTCGACTACCAAAATAATCGTTTGTGGCAGCCCAGAGGTAACATACGATTAAAGAGAATTAAAAGGCATGAGTTGGTATTATGGAGTTATTAAAAGGTAATTAAATGTGCTAAAAGGCTGAAGCTAGCAGTTCACCTGCGGTCAATCAGAGCTAGCAGCACGCTGGAGACACGGAGCTCTACATTGCCATTGCCTCTGTTTAAAACTCTGAAACTGTTGCTCAGCAACTGATGACGTCATTAGGATTGCCCTATTTTCCGGGGGGGGGGGGGGGGGGGGGGGGGGGTGGCAGCGCCCAGATGGCCGCTACGCTTTAATTTTTTCCTGGGGGAAATCCTGTAGCGGTCTGGAGAGCGGCCATGCTTGGTGTTGTCCCTCCCTGAAGTGTCCTATCTCTGCGCAGCGTTGTGATGATCCTGGTTGAGTGCGTCGATCCTGGCGATGGTGGTCCTCCTCCTCTTGGCGAGAAGTCCGGCGGGAGCTGCGGTTGCGGTCGTAGGAGTCTCTGTGCCGATGTGGAGATCCGTAGCAATCGTCCACGTAGTGGTTTTCACACCATCCCTCGGGAGTGGAGCTCCTACGACCAAACCTGTAGTCGTCTCTGTTTTGACGCTGGCGGTCCATTGAGACCTGCAACTTTTCAAGTTGGTCAGAAAGTGTCTCAGTAGTCTTTATCATGTCCTTCATGTCTTCTACCTTTGCGGAGTTGATGCTGTGGGTAGTAGCTGTAGGTTGAGGTGTAAGTGGCACAGATGAAATAGCAGGGTGAACTGAGGAGCAGCAAACATCTTACTGGCCAGATGAGCAGCCTCAATCTGCATGGCCAACTGAAGAGCCTCCTCCAGCGTCTGAACACCCTGTTCATGACATCGAAGCTGTAGGTAAGGTCAAGTCCAGCAATAAAGCGTCTGAATTCCTCCCCATTCTTCACATTATCACCATAAGTGGGAAAAGCTTCATCCACGAGGCGACTGATGTCTGCTGCAAGAACCGGTAGAGCTTCTCCTGAATTGTGAGTGCGAGCATTAATGTAACTCTGAAAAGTGGACAAGTAGGCTGTTTGTCCAAAAGCACTCTGAGGCTTCTCTGCTGGGGCATCAAAGTTAGATTTTGTGGCTTCTGGTAAGCTGTCCCAATAACTGAATGCTACGCCACCCAAACATGTAGGTAGCAGCTCGGCTAAACTGTCGTCATCAGCATCAGGGTTAGCGCTCACAGTCATCTCAAAAGGACGACACCATCTTGAAAAATCTTCTTTACTGTCCCTCATAAACAGTTGGCGGTACTGGGGAATGGCGCGGTTTCCACAGTGAAAAGGCAAGTTGTTCCAAAAGTTACTTGCCATCATTAAAATTAGTCTCTTACTTCAACTAAAAGACAAGCTCAGTCTTCTCTTGATGTTAAACGTCCATAAATGTCCGTGCTCTCACTGCTTCAGTAGAAAATCGTTGTCACTACACATGAACTACACAGTCCTCCACAGATATGGACTTACACTGTGCTTTAGCAAGAAGCAACAGAGGAGAAAACCCAGAAGGCTGATGAAATACGACAGGTCTACCTTCACACAGTCTTTAAAGGGACTTAAGGCAAGACTTGTGAAAAACGACACATGCATTTCCAGTTTATTCAATGCTAACGGGCCGTGAAGCATTAAAAACCTAAAATAACAGGCCAGTCCGTGTATCTGTCTGTTGCCTTATACAGGCTGTGTGCCACAGAATTTGTTGCTGTTCGGGGTCCGAATTTCCCGCGCAATCGTGGGGATGTGACGTAAATTGACGCTGTATGCGCGTTGCCAAACAGGAAGAACATGGCCGCCGTGGACACGGACTCAAACACTGCTGGGATCAGGGGCGGGCAGTGTTGCCAACTTGGTGACTTTCTCGCTAAATCTGGCGACTTTCCAAAGCCTCTTGGCGACTTTTTTTTGTCAAAAGTGACTAGCGACAAATTTAGCGACTTTTTCTGGTGCTCTGGAGACGTGACAGGACGTCTCCGCTGTTCTCAGTAAGCAGCGGGTGCTGCGTGAGCCCCTCCCCCGTCCCAAAGCTCTCACAGGTGGCCGGTCTCAGCAGCGCCCCCTGCTGCAGGCAGAGCACAGAGGAGACCCACACCACTCCTCCACACGTCAAATGAATCGCGCGTGCGCAAATACACCGCTGCTCACTGCTGACAAACCAAGAATCAACAGAAGAAAGTTCATCTGTAGTTCTATTCCCCCCCACCCCCATACCCCCCACCACCACCCCCCCTTTCATACAATTGGATAATTGCATGCACTCAAAGCACCCAAAAAACACCAACAAGAAAAAAAGGACTTTATCAGCGTTATCTCGTGAGTCAAAAAAAAAAAAAAAAGACCGAAGCCGGGCAGGCACCCGAATAAATATTGGATCTGCGTTTGATTCATGGAGGGAACTTCAGCTGCATTTGGGAGTGAAAACGGGATGCTGACAAAAATCACATAATATGCACTGTGGTCTTGCAGTAAATCGCGACGTAGTAAACAGCAGGAGCATCCCTGGTGCAGCGCTGTGAAGACGGACTTTCTGTAAAATGTTTGTGGCGCTCCCGTGAAGCCTTGGCTGGTGACTGCAGTTCCCCGCAGCACCTATCGCGGCAGCACTGAGGTACATTTTGTAAAGTTGCCTTAAGTCCCTTTAACTCACAGCGGAAAAGTGACGGTTTCCATCTCATTGTCCGAGGAATGAAGAAAAAGTCAGTTGTGCTGCTGTTAGCCATATAGTTAGCTTAGCCCGCAGTGCACTAGCTTCTGGTCTCAGAGTAAAAGTCTTCCTCTGGACAGCTGAAAACTCCACAAACCTGCTGCCACGAGTGTAACACATGCATTCCGTGGTGTTAGAAAAGGCTGTTCCATGTAAATCAAAGGTGGTGGAGAGGGAATAGCTCCTCAGGGCCAGTTTTATTTGGAGCACTACAGGAAACGTTACATCCAGCAACGTCAGTCCATGACCTTTATAATAGAGAACTCATGTCCCTTCGCCGAAAATATAGTCCCAAACAAGTAGTTCCACAGTATAATAGATAACTTGGATCATGCAAATTAGTCTAGGAAAAGTAAATTATCTTACACTACTTTTCCCCTCACTGGTCTGCCCAGTGAAGTTGTGGAGGTTGATGCTGTCTGAAGAGGCATTTCCTGACAACATTTCAAAGCAGGACGTGTCAGTATCCCTCCACCTCAGGTAGTGGAGTAAACAGTTAGCAGAATGTTGCAGGTGAGTGAATACACCGCCTGAAAACACTTCATCCAGATAAGTCATCAATCAGCAGCTGGAGAGGATCAGCAAGGAAGAATGGAGCTGGACTGTTTTTGAATGAAAGTTTTCACTTTGACTGCTGCAGTGACACTCACGGCCTCCCTGATCTGAACCCGAGTGGTGTTCTGTTATTGGACTTCTGTGCTCGTCACAGTTTGTCCAGAACGAACACCATGTTCAAGCACAGGGGGGTCCATAAGTGCACTTGGCACCAGGACACCCCAGGTCAGAGGTTGATGATTGACTTTGTCGTCGTGTCATCTGACCTCTGACCTCGTGTTTTGGACACTCGGGTGAAGAGAGGAGCAGAGCTGTGGACCGACCTCCACCTGGTGGTGAGTTGGATTCTCTGGTGGAGGAGGAAACTGGACAGACTTGGCAGACCCAAACATGTTGTGAGGGTCTGCTGGGAACGTCTGGTGGAACCCTCTGTCAGCATGGTTTTCAACTCCCACCTCCGGGAGAGCTTCTCTCATGTCCCGAGGGAGGCTGGGGACATGGAGTCCGAGTGGACCATGTTCTCTACCTCCATTGTCGAAGCAGCTGCCTGGAGCTGTGGTCGTAAGGTCTCCGGTGCCTGTCGTGGCGGCAATCCCCTAACCCGGTGGTGGACACCGGAAGTAAGGGCTGCTGTCAAGCTGAGGAAGGAGTCCTGGAGAGTCCAGAAGCAGCTGAGAGGTATCGGCAGGTGGGGCTGCACAATTAACTGACACCTCATCGAAATTGAGGTTTTAACTACTGCGGTAATCGAACCTGAGGTTTTTTAGAGGCATTTGAGTGACAGACCTATCTGCCAATCAAAACATTCGAGTCTCGCGATCCGGGCCACCGGCCAATCAGAAATGACAACAGGAAGCAAGTATGTCTGCACTGCACCGCTGCAGCTAACTAGCGTCAGGTTGCTAACAACAAACCCTGCAGTGTGCTTTGCGGTGTCGAGAGGAGCGAAAAGTTTTCAGTGCAACTCGTTCACGGTGTGAAAATGACTGAGATGACAACAGAAGAGGGAGCGGAGCAGCTGGTATTCAAAAAGAATTGTATTTCAGTTGTTTGGACTGACTTTGAGTTTGAAAAAAACGACATGGCCAAATGTAGATGGTGTCGCTGTGCAGCAGCCAGATCCAGAGGAAACACGTCTAATTTGTACCAACACCTGAAGACTGCTACACTAATTTTCTGTGAACCATGCAAGCAAGACCAGTATTGAATTACAATTTAGACAGCATTGGGTTTTGATTATTTTATTTCATTAAAACAACGCACTCTTATTTTATTTTCCCAAACGTGATGCAGACAGCACGGCGGCTCTCAGCTGCCGCTGCCTGAAGCTTTGTCAATTTAGTTTACATTCGGTTATTTTATGTGTCAACTTGAGCAAGACCATGTAAGAGTAACAAGAATATTTTTCGACCATAATTTTAGCTGTTTTCTGCATTTTGAAAGAATAAAATGTGAAATGGAATCGCAATCACATTATTGGTCAGAAAAATCGCATTTAGGTTTTTTGTCAAAACCATGCAGCCCTACTGGCAGGCCAAGCGAACTGCAGCCCAAGTGGTTATGGATGCAAAAACTCAGGTCTGGGAGGAGTTGGGAGAGGCCATGGAGGAGGACTATCGGTCCGCCTCGAAGAAATTCTGGCAAACTGTCCGGCACCTCAGGAGGGGAAAGCAGGTCTCTACTAACACTGTTTACAGTGGAGGATTAGCTGCTGACCTCAACTGGGGATATTGTTGATATTATGTAAGGAATACTTCGAGGACCTCTTCAATCCTGTCGCCACGTCTTCCTGGCGGAAGCAGAGACTGAGGTCTCTGAGGTGGACTCGTCCATCACCCAAGCTGAAGTCACCGAGCTGGTTGGTAAGCTCCTCGGTGGCAGGGCACCGGCGGTGCACGACATTCACCCTGAGTATCTTAAGTCTCTGGATGTGCAGGGACTGCCTTGGTTGACATGTCTCTGCAACACCGCGTGGCGGTCGGGAACAGAACCTCTGGATTTGCAGACCGGGTTGGGGGTCCCCCTGGGGACCGGAGAATGTACTGCAACTAAAGGGGGGATCACACTCCTCAGCCTCCCTGGGAAAGACTCTTCCAGGTTCCTGGAGAAGATGATTTGACCGATAGTCGAACCTCAGATCCAGGAGGAACAATGTGGTTTTCGTCCTGGTTGCGGAACCCTGGACCAGCTCTATACCCTCCATAGGGGCTCGACGGTTCGTGGGAGTTCGCCTGACCAGTCCGCATGTGTTTTGTGGACTTGGAGAAGGCGTTCGACCGCGTCCCTCGAAGTGTCTTGTGGGGGGTGCTCCGGGAATACGGAGTCCGGGGCTCCTTGTTAAGGGCCGTCCAGTCTCTGTATGACCAGAGTTGGAGACTGGTCCGCATTGCCGGCAGTAAGTCGGACCTGTTCCCGGTGCATGTTGGACTCCGGCAGGGCTGCCCTTTGTCACCAGTTCATAACCTTTATGGACAGAATTTTTAGGTGCAGCCAGGGGCCAGAGGGGGTCCAGTTCGGGGACCAAAGGATTTCATCTCTGCTTTTTGCAGATGATGTTTTCCTGTTGGCTTCATCAAACCTGGACCATCATGCACTGGGGCAGTTCACAGCCGAGAGTGAAGCGACATGAATGAGGAGCAGCACCTCCAAATCCGAGGCCATGGTCCTCGACCGTAAGAAGGTGGCTTGCCCTCTCCAGGTCGGTGGAGAGACTCTGGCCCAAGTGGAGGAGTTTAAGTATCTTGGGGTCTTGTTCACGAGTGAGGGACGGATGGAGCGTGAGATTGACTGACGGATCGGTGCAGCGTCTGCAGTGATACAGTCATATCGACAGTTATATCGGTCTGTTGTGGTGAAGAGGGAGCTGAGCCGAAAGGCGAAGCTCTCGATTTACCGGTCAGTCTACGTTCCCACCCTCACCTATGGTCATGAGCTTTGGGTCATGACCGAAAGGACAAGATCCTGGATACAAGCGGCTGAAATTACTTTCCTTCGTAGGGTGGCTGTGCGCTCCCTTAGAGACAGGGGGAGGAGCTCAGTCACCAGGGAGGAGCTCGGAGTTGAGCTGCTACTCCTCCACATCCAGAGGAGCAGCTGAGGTGGCTCGGGCATCTCTTTAGGATGGAACCTCCTGGACGCCTCCCTGGAGAGGAGTTCCGGGCATGTCCCACCGGGAGGAGACCCTGGTGGGAAGACCTAGGGCACTCTGGAGAGACTATGTCTCTCGACTGGCCTGGGAACGCCTTGGGATCCTCGAGGAAGAGTCTGGGGACAGGAAGTCTGGGCATCTCTGCTTAGACTGCTGCTCCCACGACCCGGTCCCAGATAAGCAGTAGAAAAGGGATGGATGGATGGGACTGGACTCTGTTTTTGAATGAAAGATTTCACTTTGACTGCTGGACTAACAGTTTTTCTTTTTTTTTTAAGGTGGACTGTAGAGTTCATGTTGCTAATCACAAGAATGAGGCTTCTCACCTGTGTGGGATGATACTAATAAGATCATCTTCTATCTCCTGCTTTTGTTTCCTTGCAGAGCTCCAACAGGACCATGACTGCAGAGAGGAGCAGCTCTTTGAACAGGAAACACACTGCTGTCGAGAACAGGACCACCCAGAACCTCCACGCATCAGAGAAGAAGAACAAGAACCTCCACACATCAAAGAAGAAGAACCAGAACCTCCACACATCAAAGAAGAAGAACCAGAGCCTCCACACATCAAAGAAGAAGAACCAGAACCTCCACACATCAGAGAAGAAGAACCAGAACCTCCACACATCAAAGAAGAAGAACCAGAACCTCCACACATCAAAGAAGAAGAACCAGAACCTCCACACATCAAAGAAGAAGAGGAAGAACCAGAACTTCATCAGTTTGAGGAGAAACAGGAGGAACCAAAATCCTCACAGATTGAGGAACACGAGGAACTCAGCAGCAGCCAGAAGGGAGAACAATTCATTGTGAAGTTTGAAAATGAAACCTTGAAGGTCCTTGCTGAGGAGATCCTTTATGAAACATGTCGCCCAAGTTTCAGAAAACCGGGCCACAAGAAAACTCACACAGGTGAGAAGCCTCATTCTTGTGAAACATGTGGCAAAAGTTTCAGGTATCGGAGTCATTTGTTGATCCATAAGAGAACTCACACAGGTGAGAAGCCATATTCTTGTGAAACATGTGGCAAAAGGTTCCGTCGACAGGTTGATTTGTCACGCCACCTGAGAACTCACACAGGTGAGAAGCCGTATTCTTGTGAAACATGTGGGAAAACGTTCAGACAACACAGTCATTTGAGTGACCACATGAGAACTCACACAGGTGAGAAGCCGTATTCTTGTGAAACATGTGGCAAAAGTTTCAGTCAACGGAGTCGTTTGTTGGTCCACAAGAGAACTCACACAGGTGAGAAGCCGTATTCTTGTGAAACATGTGGCAAAAGTTTCAGCCTACGGAGTCGTTTGTTGGTCCACAAGAGAACTCACACAGGTGAGAAGCCGTATTCTTGTGAAACATGTCGCAAAAGTTTTGGTCACCGTTGTAGTTTCAATGAGCACATGAGAACTCACACAGGTCAGAAGACATATTCTTGTGAAACATGTAGGAAAAGTTTCAGTGAACGGCGTTATTTGTTGTGCCACATGAGAACTCACACAGGTGAGAAACCATATTCTTGTGAAACATGTGGCGAAAGGTTCAGGCAACGGTGTGTTTTGTTGGTCCACATGAGAACTCACACAGGTGAGAAGCCGTATTCTTGTGAAACATGTGGCAAAAGTTTCAGTCAACGCTCTATTTTGAAAGTCCACCTGAGAACTCACACAGGTGAGAAGCCATATTCTTGTGAAACATGTAAGAAAAGGTTCAGGCAACGGCGTGATTTGAAGGACCACTTGAGAACTCACACAGGTAAGAAGCCTCATTCTTGTGAAACATGTGGCAAAAGGTTCAGTCAACAGAGTCATTTGTTGAACCACTTGAGAACTCACAAAGGTGAGAAGCCGTATCCTTGTGAAACGTGGGGAAAGATGCCTTTATTGTCCTTCATTGCTGCACCAGCGGAATACTCAAATGGATGAAATCATGAAAGACAGAGTTTATTCAGGAAGTCCAGCTTGAAGCCACAATCAACAGAAATCATCCAGTTTGAAGGAAACTTTCCTGATTCTGACACTGTTGAGACTGAGCTTCAGGAACAGTTCAGTGTGTGGTCTGTCACAATCCAAGTCAACTTCTGGCAACCCGGGGGCACAGGCTGCTGCTGCGACCCTGCCTTTCACCGTGTTGTCCCGCTGTTTTTGTGCTGTCTGTGGATTGGAATGATTGAACTGGCACTCCTTTTCATGCAAAATGAAGATAAGCGTTGGATTATTGCTGTGTGCCATGAACTTTTTAATTATTGAAGGATTTCACGCGGGGAGAGGTAGCTTCCTCACCTACACTCATGAGCACCTGCTGGCGCTGAAACCCTACGCCGCAGTTCAGGATCTCTCCGTGGGCCTGCTGGACGAGCACCCCGAACTGAAACGGACTAAACGGAAAGCTAAATCTAAAGCTAAGAAACGGGGGTCGCATGGAGGAGTACGAGAGAGGGCGCGGAGACAGGGTTGTCACCCCCCACTGCCCACTCTCTAATCTTCGCTCTATAAACGGGAAATGTGACGAGTTTTCAGCGACAGTCAAATATGACCGAGACTTTAGATGCAGTGACCTGATTTGCTTCACTGAGAGCTGGCTTAGGCAGGATGCTCCTGTTTTGCTTGGTTACCTGCTAGTACGAGCTGATCAAGATGCTGTCAGAACCAAGAAATCTGTAGGCGGCGGCCTGTTAATGTTTGTTGACAGACGCTGGGCCACGCAGTACACAGTGCGGGAGAAAGTGTGCACCCAGGACTATGAAATCTTGGTGGTGTCTTTTCGCCCGTTCTATCTGCCTAGAGAATTTGGACAAATCACAATCATCCTTGCTTACATACCAGGACCTGACTTGGAGGGAGCAGCGGCTCGTGTGGTGGAGAGTTATAATGATGCGCTCGCCCGGTCAGCGGATCAGCCGGTCTTTGTGCTCGGCGACTTTAACTCTTGTGAACTTTCCAGCCATCTGCCTACGCTACATCAATACGTGGACTGTCCCACGCGCCTAATGCACATCCTGGATAAGTGCTATGGGAACATACAGGATGTGTATAAGTGGCCCCATGTGGGAAAGTCCGACCATCTTGCAGTACACCTGTTCGCGCAGTACAGATCAAAACTTAAACGGGAAAATCCAGTCACTAAGGTCGTGCGTGTGTGCACAGAGGACAGCACGGAGGCATTAAGAGACTGCTTGGAAGATACTAACTGGGAGATTTTCTTCTCACAGAGACCATTGCTGCTTATTTGAGCTTTTGCGAAAGTAATGTAGCTCACTCAAAAACGGTGAAGCTTTATCCAAATAACAAGCAGTGGATAACCAGCGAGTTAAAGGCCTGCATAAATGAAAAGAAAGCAGCGTTCTCTGAGGGGAACTTGGATCTTGTCAGAGAAAAGAGAGCTGAGTTGAGATGCAAACTGTACAGGGCAAAGATGGAATATAAGGAAAAAGTCGAGAGACAGTTCTGCTCTGGAAACGTAAAAAGGGCAAGGGAGGGATTACATCAGATGATGGACAGGGAGACAAACAAACATGCTCCACTGCCTCATACATCTCCTACCATGGCCAACGATCTGAACGTGTTTTGTAGCAGGTTTGATAAGTCAGACTTCAGTGCAGAGCAGGATGAGGCCTGCAGTCTGATCACCGAATACGAAACTGTTGTTCTTGCTGAGCATGAGGTTGCTGCGAGTTTGGCCTGCATTAAACCAGGTAAATCCCCAGGACTGGATGGGCTTAGTGGAAGACTACTGAAAAGCTGTGTGCACCAGTTAAAGGGTGTTTTTACTGTACTCTTTAACCTTCTCCTCCGCACACACATGCCCCCAGTCCTGGAAACGTTCGAACATAGTGCCTGTCCCTAACAAATCTGGAGCATCTGAACTGAATGATTTTCGCCCTATAGCATTAACTTCCATCTTGTGTAAAACCATGGAGAGGACCGTGAGCAAACACATCATGTCTGCTGCAGCTCGCTGTTTGGACAAGCTGCAGTTTGCATACAGATGTCGGAGAAGCACAGAGGACGCAGCCATCACTCTGTTTAACACCGTAGCTCAACACCTTCAGGCCTCTGACCGTTATGCAAGGGTCCTCTTTGTGGATTTTACATCTGCCTTCAATTCTATGCAGTTACATATCCTACTGCACAGACTGATTTCCTTGGGGGTCAATGGAGGCAGAATTAAATGAGTCAGGGATTTTCTGACCAATCGGCCTCAGAGAGGACTGTTTGGCTCCGATGTCTCAGAGGAGACTGTGCTGAATACAGGGGTGCCTCAAGGGACTATTTTATCTCCTTTGCTTTTTTTTCTATTTATATGAATGCTTTCCAAGTTTGTGATGAATTTTTTAAGCTTTTTAAATATGCTGATGACATGGCGCTGGTCGCCCTGTTACAGAAAGGGAACACTGTGACAGATCGTCTGTATTTTAACCATGTGTCTTTAATGCAACAGTGGTGCTTGGATAGTTTTTTAGAAATTAATGTCTCAAAGACAAAGGAGCTCATTGTGCATAATGACAAAGAGGTATTAGCACCTGTTAAAATTTTGGGTGAAACAGTTGAGACTGTTAGTGACTTTAAATACCTCGGCACATACATTGACACGAAACTTGTTTTTCTTGAAAATACTGACTTTGTTTTTAAGAAGTGTTCGCAGCGTCTGTACCTTCTTCGAAAGCTGAACAGTTTTGGGGTGAGTCAACCAATCCTCGAAACTGAGTACAAAAGTCTCGTGGAGAGCCTTCTCACCTTCAACATGCTGATGTGGTACGGGAACCTCAGCGTGAAAAATAAAAATAAACTGCAGAGGATTGTGAACTGGAGCTCAAAGATCATTGGACGGCCACAGACAGCTCTGAGCAGTCTGTACGAGGAGCGGTTGGGAAATAAGGCGATGAGCATCATAAATGATATTTCCACCCCTTAAACTCTGAGTTTGAGGTAACTCCGTCGGGACGGAGGTACAGATTGAAAATGTCAAAGAGAAATATTTTCAAGAACTCTTTTGTGCCAAATGCAATCAAAGCGGTTAACGCTTTGCATGGGTAATATTGTTTGAAATGTTGCATGGCATGTAGTGTCTTGTCATGTCATGTGCCAATGTGAAGTGTTTCTTCATGTGGCTGCTGGAACCAAAGACAAATTTCCACCTCGGTGGACAATAAAGTATTCACATACGTAACTTTAAAGAAATGGAAATAAAATGTTGATGTGAATCCAGTGGGTTTTATTCTTTGCTGTTTCATGACTGAGTCGGAATTTCACGATTCACTCCTTTAAACTAAAATGACAACAGAATGAATGAAAGGCAGTGTTGGCCAAGCTACTTGGAAAGTGTGAGCTGAGCTACGAGTTCCTCTGACACTAACGGAGTGTTTCCACCTCCCCTACTCTACTCGACTGCATCCCACTGTACTCGACTCGACTCGGTCTGGTTGTGTCTCCACCTTGTTTGTCTCCATGGATACCGTTCTCAGTGGGCGGGGAAATCAGACGGTAAACAGTCCGCTGCTCAGCGGATGTAAACAAGCTAAATGAAGGACGCAGGTCGTCATGTGTCTTTCTGCTGGTTTGGAACTTTTGTTGTGAGAAGAGAGTCATGAAATGTTACAAATGGCGAGAAATAAAGTAAATGGTAAATGGTAAATGGTCTACACTTATATAGCGCTTTTACACTGCATTGACAGAGCCCAAAGCGCTTTACACTGCATTAACGCACTCACCCATTCACACGCACATTCACACACCAGTGGAGGCGGCTGCCATGCAAGGCGCTCAGTCCATCCACTGGGGGCAGTTTGGGGTTCAGTGTCTTGCCCAAGGACACTTCGACATGCAGACAGGGGGAGACAGGAATCGAACTAACAACCTCCCTCCCGATTGCAAGACGACTGCTCTCCCCACTGAACCACAGCCGCCCCTATAGTGAAAGAAAAGTAGGGAAGAGTCTGGGAGGCCCTGCAGCAGAATCAAGACGAAGACGAGTCGCTAAGAGCTGTGAGAAGACGACGGCTCCGGGTGAGTTACTGCTCTGGAACTGCAGTTATTAAGACAAGGTTGTACTTTAAACTGTTTTATTTGCGTCATTCTAACGATCAGGTCGGGATGTGCGACGAGTCCTTCAAGCAGTCCAGTCAGTGATTAGCATTAGCTTCAGTAATTAAAGAGCATCTCTGTTGTCAGCAGCTCAGAGGAGTTTAAATAAAGAGATCCAATTTCAGATCCACGGTTGAGCATCCATTTAGTGCAAACATCAAACCCAGGAAAAGTAATAAGAATTTACCAATTAAATTAATGGCCACTCTTCATTGGTTCCACTGGACGGATCCAGGTTCTCAGCAGCGTTCTCTACATCAACTAGTCATTAAACTATAAGCAGGCTGGAACAAACAAAGGGAACTATTGATATTTTACAGGAATGAGAAGCATTAACCATTGGGGGACTGTTCATGTCTTGCCTGGTGACGTTTTAAGGAGATTATCATTTTAAAGCAGAGCTATGCTCTCGCGCTCCCCCTGCTGGTGTCCTGTGAAAGCTCACCGGCGTGTCATTTTTATGTAATTTCCTTGCAGACACTGTTTCTTTCAGAGGTTCTGTCCTATCAGGAGCGGCTGGACCAGGCCTGTTGTCTGGACCCACATCTGAGCTGCAGTGGAAGATGAAACGGTTCCAGCTTCTCAGCTGAGCAGTGGAGGGATGTTCCTGGTTCAGCAGCACCTCCGGGCGCCTCTGAAGCCCGGGCCGGCCCTGTTGAAAATAATGATTGGTGATTTAAGTTCACTGAATATTGCCCTTGCGCTTTGTGACAGTCATTGGCTCAGCTGTTCAAACGCGTTTCACCACCTAATAACACAATTTGTGATTGGACGAGAGCATCAAACGGTCTGCCGCCGTCTAACAAGCAGCACTTCAAACAGTTAATAGCTATTTAGATATTTGATAAATAAATGGATAAAAAGTACAACTATCACTTTGTAATGTTCCTGAAGTGTTCAAACATTACACAGTTTCCCTGATGGATTACTTTTCTCCTTGATGGGTTCTAAAACATGTCACGGCTCGTAGCTGCTGAACGCCGCTCAAGTCTGGACTGGAAGTAAGTCTACAATTACAAGTTACCTTTAAGAGATTAAAAGTTAAAAGCAAGGTCGTTCACCCTGCAATCGACCCGGTAAATTCCCGGGTCAGCTTTCTACCGGCTTTTAGTGGGAGGAACTTACATGATGATGTCGACGCAGCGCGGCTAAGTTAGCGCGCTAGCTGTTGTTTCTGGACACAGCGTGAGATTTCCTTCATCAACATGACCCAGCAATGGCAAGAGAGCGAGACCAGAGAGCTTCCCCTGATCCGTGGGGAAGAGGAGATTCGTCTACAGGTAACAGGGACTGTTTTCCGCTGCATTGTTTACTTTCGTTTTGCTCCGTCGCGCTGATGATGTCATCAACGTGGGACACCATCAGTGCGGGAAAACGCAGCGACGCGGCTCGCCAGCAGGAGGTGAGACGCGGGTCAGCAGGCGGTGGGAAAGGAGTCGAAAAAGGTGATAGTCAGCGGGTCGTAGACACGGGTCGACCCGCGAGCTGCAGTGGGAAAGGGGTATGTGTGTGTTCTGAAGGCTGTGTGGCATGGCATGTAATTCGAGAGCCCAGCCACTAGGGGCGCTAAAACCAGAGGCAGTGGCGCACCAGCCGGAGTGAAGAAGAAACTGACCGCAGAGCTGCTGTGTTTGGGTCAGAAGAAGAAGAAAACTACTGCGGTGGATCTCTGTGGCGTTTCTGTCTGTTCGTTCAAATTCAAGTTTCTGTTTTTATGTAGGTGATGGCGGCGGTGCTGCAGCGTCTCTCAGAGGACAGAATGAGTCCAGTTCAGGCTCTGAGAGAGTTTATCCAGCAGCGACTCACTGCTGCTGCTGCAGAGATATTCACCGCCTTTCTACAAACTACCGTCCAGTTCCAGCAGGAGATTGACCGACAGAGAAAACTGCTGCAAATCCACTGGAAACATCCAGTCCAGCTCCTCACAGCAGGTAATGAACCGTGAGGATGAAGACATGAATGTGTGTGGTGGAGGATGGCTGATGGATTTAAAGCTGGCAGACAGAAACGAGGCTGCAGCTGCAGTTCGTTCAGAACGTTTAGAATCCAGACTTTTCAGTGAAGCCTTCAGAGTCATGATGCGTTCAAGTGTTGCTGGGAGGAAAAGTGTGAAGCGTGTCATGTTGGAAAGTTCCCTCAGAGGTTTGAGAGCTGAGAGAAAGTCCTGCAGCGTCCAGACAGTTTTCCAGTGGTCCTTTAAAGCCCACAGGTCCTGTCAGTGTGACTGAGCAGAGCAGCTTCAGTTGTGACTGAATGATTGTGTTTCAGTGTGTGCTGTCCTGTTTCATCCAGCCATCACTGTCAAACCTTGACATCCATCACATCAGGGCCTTTTGTCTGGTCTCCCTCCAGAGAGGCCACAGCAGCACATGGGGAAGCAGAAGAGCAGCTCCAGCGTGGAGCAGGAGGAACATGAAGCTCCACACATTAAAGAGCAGCCTGTTCCTGATGGAGGAGACCATTCCCACCACTCTGTGAGAGACTGGAGCAGCCAGAGACTGACTGCTGCTGCTGAGGACATATTCACCCTGTTTCAACAAGCTGTGCTTCAGTACGAGGAGGAGATGGCTGCTCAGCGCAGAATGCTGCAGATCAACTGGAATCCTCACATCCAGCTCCACAGAGCAGGTATGGAGACGCTGTGAGCAGACAGAAACATGGTCCCAGACAGGAGCTCCACAGCACCACCAAGAAGCTGGACAACAGGAAGTGAGCCTGACAGAGCAGTGGAGCTTGGTACAGAGTCCATAACAGGGGAAGACACCGTAGAAAGTGTCTCCTCAGACGCTCAGCTTTCAGACGCTCATAATGAAGGACTGCTGGTGCAGCCTGAGGACTCTTGATGTCAGTGAGTCCAGCTCGGCACAGCAGCACAGTCAAAAAACCATAAGAAGAACGCAACGGTGGTTGAAAAACACCTTTTTAATAAAAAACCCAGACAGAAAAAACATTGGAGGGAGAGATGGAACCAAATTGCGCAACAGCGAGTTGTATAAAGAGCTCTATAGCAGAATAAAAGGAATCGTCTGGCTGGTGTTATGGATTATCTGGTTCCCATGTTAATGAATGACGGCGAAGGTCTGTGTGAACACATGCTGATTACAGCAGTTGTTAAAGTGAGACTCACAAGTGACTTTAAGCGTATACACTCACTGGAACTGTCGATAGCCGACGTTCGTCAGAACGACTACATGTTTCAGTCATGTACTGGTCACAAGTTAACACGGGCACCAGTTAATTCGAAACATCGGCATGTAGAGCAGAGCTCACACTGAGACGTGCTGCTCGGCGCGGCGGTGCTGCGGTCAGGGGAGCAGCGCTCCTTCAGCAGGTATCATGGAGATGTTGGGACTTTATCTGAGCAGAGATCAGCAGATAAAAACTCTGCTCGGCGCTGAGGACTGCTGCTGCAGAGCTAAAGAGTCTGTCCTCATGCCACAGGAAGCTGTTTAATCCGCTTCACCCAGGGTCCTTGTAAACGAGGATTCATTGTGGATGCTTTGTATGGTGTACATGAATACACTCCGTTTAATACGATTGTTTACCATCGGATTGAAAAAACACCATGTCGACTGGGCCACTGAGGATCTTTTTCATTCTTGGTGGCAGGGAGGCAGCTGCAGTGATGGAGCTCTTCTCCAGGCTCAGTCTGTTTCTCTGCTTTGATTTGATCACAGTCACTACAGAGGAGGAGGTCTGACATAAGTATGTGGAGGCACAGGGCACCAGCTCCTCCAGAGCTTCCTGTCCCGGGTCAGGGTGCTCCTGATTCACAGACACCCAGAACTGTGTGAGCCTGGAGGAGGAGAGCTTCATCTGGAAGCCTCGGTCAGACCACACTCCAGGAGTTTTTCCTGAGGAGTGACTGGCAGCTTGCTTCTGTTTGCTTCAGATTCCTCACCCAATCCAGCTGAGCAGATTTCTCCTCCAGGTCAGGAGAGTAGGAATGAAAATGTTGACTGAAGTTGGTCAGATGTCCTACTATCACCGACTTGACTGGAGCTCTGTCCACATCCTCTCTGGAGAGAAAACATCCACCTGAGGGAAGCAGGTGAACTCTCCCTGTGCACATGTTGCTTTCCACAGCTCAGCTTTCCTCTGAAAACCACCCACCTCGTCATGAAGGTTTAAAATGTTGGCGTCCTTGCCCTGTGGGGACATATTCAGTTCATTAGGTTTGCTGAAAAGATCTGCCAGATAACAGCTTAGCAAGCCGGTCTGCTTCTGGAACAAGGTGGCGTGGGGGGAATGGTTCTCAGTCAGAAAGGTGTGGACCTCAGATCCTAACTCCAACAGCCGCTTCAGTATTTTCCCTCGGGAGAGCCAGCAGACTGTGTGTAGCAGCAGGTGTGTGTGTTCATGTTTTCACAGAGACGAAACAGGCGTGCATGAAGTGGCCTTGACTTTATAAAGTTGATCACTTTGATGCCGTCATTAAAACGTCATGTGACACAGGGCTGATTTTCCTGGACACCAGTGCCTCCCTGTGTGACACAGTGAGTCCACTTCACGCCGGGGTTTTCTTTTTTAACGCGCTCTGAATCCTCTCACGTTGACGCTGCTGCAGGACTTCCAGCTGATGCTGTTCTCAGAGAAGAAGCTGTTGACAGAGACAACAGTGTCCTCTCCTGTTCTCCCCTCTAATGTTTTACAAAAAGTGTGTGCTCGTAAATACTGTCAGTATCGATGTATCATAAAACCTACAAGCTGTGCATTTCCACTAACATCTGTGGATCCATCCAGCTGGAGCAGAAAACTATCGCTGCGTTTTCCCACAACTTGCTCAACAATGTCTTTTCCCATTTTATCTACTCTCCGGCAAACAGAGTCATTTGATAAAGGCACAGTCTTCACTTTCTCGGCTGCGTTTTTGTCCAGCATGGTCTGGGCTGGCAGTGCAGCGGCTGGAAGGAGCAGCTCTGCAGCGACGGTGAATGGCTTTTTAGCTTTAGCAGCGAGCAGAGACACTCAGTGAGTTTTTTAAAATGAAGCAGTCCCTCCACCCCTCTTACCCTGTCTGGTTGAAAATAAAAAGTTAAAACTCGGTGAGAAAGCCTCAGTGAGGATAACAGGTGCATCAGTGCCGCCATGTCTCAGTTAGAAGCAGACTGTCTAAGTTATTGTCTAAAATAAGATCATTAATAATGAAAGATGGGCGGCTGGATGTTCGCTCTCTGGAGTTTCACTGATAAGAGTCCTGTGTTGTTTAAAGACAGTCCGAGGGATGTGGTGTCTGGAGGAGGAGATGACGGATGCTGTGGGTAGTGTGTGGTGTGTCTGGGGGCAGTGAAGGTGTGTGAGGGGTGTGTGCGGCGTGTGGTGGATGGGGGGGCTTCCAGGTAGTCAGTCAGTGGGGGATGTGTGGACTGTGTGCTGAATGTTACCTGCTAAGATGGAGCTGCCCAGCGGCTCGGGTGAAGTCCGTCCTGGTGATAAAAAGCTGGGCGGTTCCAGAAAAGGTTAAAATTGTCAATGAAATAAAAGCTGGAGGCTGAGCAGGAGCGCTGGAGAGCCAGGTGTTGAGGCTGAGCAGTCTGGAGGCTGAGCAGGAGCGCTGGAGAGCCAGGTGTCGAGGCTGAGCAGTCTGGAGGCTGAGCAGGAGCGCTGGAGAGCCAGGTGTCGAGGCTGAGCAGTCTGGAGGCTGAGCAGGAGCGCTGGAGAGCCAGGTGTTGAGGCTGAGCAGTCTGGAGGCTGAGCAGGAGCGCTGGAGAGCCAGGTGTTGAGGCTGAGCAGTCTGGAGGCTGAGCAGGAGCGCTGGAGAGCCAGGTGTTGAGGCTGAGCAGTCTGGAGGCTGAGCAGGAGCGCTGGAGAGCCAGGTGTTGAGGCTGAGCAGTCTGGAGGCTGAGCAGGAGCGCTGGAGAGCCAGGTGTTGAGGCTGAGCAGTCTGGAGAAGCGTTCAGCTCCCCTGGAGAAGGTCGGCAAAGGTCCAGAGATAAAACCCGACCTCCCACAGCTCTCCAACAGGTTATAAAGGTCTTTAAAATCCTGCTTAGTGACCTCCGACTGCCGCCGGGCCGTGTTGTTTGTGCCGACGTGAACGATGACCCGGCGGACAGTGGAGGGGAGGGACTGCAGGAGCTCCGGGAGTCCGTGGAGGACCTTGACAGTAGCATCAGGAATACACCGCGTGATGGCGTTTGAAAAGTGAATATTCCTGATGCTGCTGTCCCCAACCAGGAGAGATGTGGGGGGAAAGAGGGGACGGGCCGGGGGCGGCTGCGGAGCGACGGCGTGGGTGTCCGGCGCTCGGGAGCGCTCTGCCGGCGCAGCGGCTGGGGCTTATCTTGCCCAGCTCAGAAGTGATGCCTCAAATACCCGGGGTTTTGGGAGCCGGAGCCGGGGCCACAGTTGGTGCGAACACAAAAACCAGTTTAAAGTTGGGGCCGGCCCGGATTTGGCCCTGTAACCAGTTTGGTCGAAAAGGGGTAACAGTCACTTCAGAAGGACGGCACCATCCTGAAAAGTCTTCTTTACCGTCCCCCATGAACAGTTGGCGGTACTGGGGAATGGCGCGGTTTCCACAGTGAAAAGTCAGCTTGTTCCAGAAGTTACTTGCCATCACTGCGCGTTCAGTAAAAATAGTCTTTCTTCAACTAAAAGACAAGCTCAGTCTTCTCTTGATGTTAAACATCCATAAATGTCCGTGCTCTCACTGCTTCAGTAGAAAATCGTTGTCACTACTCATGAACTACACAGTCCTCCACAGATATGGACTTACACTGTGCTTTAGCAAGAAGCAACAGAGGAGAAAACCCAGAAGGCTGATGAAATACGACAGGTCTACCTTCACACAGTCTTTAACTCACAGTGGAAAAGTGACGGTTTCCATCTCGTTGTCTGAGGAATGAAGAATAAGTCTGTTGTGCTGCTGTTAGCCATGCAGTTAGCTTAGCCCGCGGTGCACTAGCTTCTGGTCCCAGAGTAAAAGTCTTCCTCTCGACAGCTGAAAACTCCACAAACCTGCTGCCACCATTGTAACACATGCATTCCGTGGTGTTAGAAAGGGCTGTTCCATGTAAATCAGAGGTCATGGAGAAGGAATAGCTCCTCAGGGCCAATTTTATTTGGAGCGCCGCAGGAGACGTTACATTCAGCAACGTCAGTCCGTAATCTTTATAATAGCGAACCCATGTCCCTTCGCCGAAAATATAGTCCCAAACAAGTAGTTCCACAGTATAATAAATAGCTTGGATAATGCAAGTTAATGGAGGAAAAATAAATCATTTTACACTACTTTTCCCCTCACTGGTCTGCCCAGTGAAGTTGTGGAGGTTGATGCTGTCTGAAGAGGCATTTCCTGACAACATTTCAAAGCAGGACGTGTCAGTATCCCTCCACCTCAGGTAGTGGAGTATAGCCTGATTTACGGTTCTCTGCCATTCTACGCCATTCCTATGCCGGCAACCCTGCGCTGTCACTGAGCATATCTTACTTCTGCGTCAAGGGAACGCCCTCCTCTGCAATTTCACCACTAATCCGCAAGGCGGGCATGGCGGTGTCTTTGTTTCGCAATCGGCAGTCACAACTACAATGCGACTTCCGTAGCTCCGGCTTACCTAGACATAGATACCTAGACATAGATATCTGGACGCGTGCACTTCTTACCGAACATACACTACTGATCAAAAGTTTTAGAACACCCCAATTTTGCAGTGTTTTTACTAAAAATTATGCTGTTCAATGTCTCATTGCACTCAGACGTCAAGGTATAGCACAAATAAGCAATTGAAGTCAAAAAAGAAATTATGGAATCAATTTACAGACCAAAATGCTTTCTAAACTGTTGACTCATCAAAGTAGCCACCTTTGGCAAATATAACAGCTGAACACACACGTGGCATTCTTTCTACACTAGAAATCAGACATTCTTCAGAACGTTCTTCCCATGTCTGTTGCAGAAGTTCCCATTAATGTGTGGCCCTTGTGGGCTGCTTTGCTTTCACTCTTCTGTCCATTTCATCCCAAACCAGCTCAGTAGGGTTTAAGTCTGGAGACTGTGCTGGCCACTCCATGTTTTCAAGTTTACCAGCTTCTTCTTTTTTGCAAGATAGTTCTGGCGTAGCCTGGACTTCTGTTTTGGGTCATTATCTTTCTGTCAGATGAAACCCTGACCAAGTAGACCCATCCCAGAGGGTGCTGCATGGTGCTGCAGGATGCTGTGGGAGCCGTTCTGGTTCAGGGTGCCTCTGACTCTGAACAAGTCACCAACCCTGGATCCAGCAGAACAACCCCAGACCATCACACTTCCTCCTCCATGTTTGACAGTTGAAGCCACACACTGTGGAAGCATCCTTTACCAACCCTACGCCGTACAATCATCCTGCTGATGAACCCAAGATTTCACGTTTTGATTCATCAGTCCGTAAGACCTTTTTCCAGTCCTCAGTAGTCCAGTGGCAGTGTTTCTTGGCCCAGACAAGCCTCTTTGTCTTATTCTGACGTCTTAGCAGTGGTTTTCTTGCTGCAACTCGTCCAGTCAAACCCGCAGCTCCAAGTCTTCTCTTCACAGCTGAAACAGAGTCTTGCTCACTACGACCACCATTGAGCTGTACTTGAAGCTGTTGTCCTGTGAGCCAGCTATCACGCGAACTGTTGACTCTCAGAAACTTGTCCTCTGATTCAGTTGTGGCTTTGGGTCTGCCAGACCTCTTCCTGTCAAAGTTTGCCCCAGTTTCTGACTTCCTTTTGATGGTGAAGGAAACTGTAGTCACTGACCGGTATTGTTCTGAAATACACTCTGTTTTTCAGTTTAGGGGAACATTACTTTTTATTTCACCCTCTGGTAGTTCAACACTTACCGTTGTATCATTTCAAACTGCTGATTGGACTTGAGTGACTTGAATTGCAATAAATAACTGGAAAAACTGGGGTGTTCTAAAACTTTTGACCAGTAGTGTATATCTGCTTATATGATATATCTGGCGACACCGGGCTGTCGTGCAGGAGTGGCGTGAGCAGACCATGATGAAATATTGGTGAAACTGAGTTTTTGGACGATTAAAGCCGTTTTAGGAGCGAAGTTATCGATGCCCCGTCTGCTAGCCGTATACGGAAGTCCGCCGCTCGATTTTGGATCTAAATTTCTCCTGAAGCACTGTTCGGATCGGAAAAGCATTCGGGGTGGGCATATTGTTCTACTTCATTCTATAAACAACATCAAAGCGGAGCAATCACAGCCCTCGACGTTCACATCACCACGCATCGTGGCGACGCGTGGTGAGGATTTTCGGGAGGTGTGCATCAAGCCCTAGCGTAGGGGTTGCGTCGACAGCGTCGGTGCTGCTTCGGTGCTACGCAGAAGCATACAAAGGCCTTAAAAAGTTAGTAGAATGTTGCTTGTGAGTGAATACAGCACCTGAAAACACTTCATCCAGATAAGTCATCAGTCAACAGCTGAAGACGATCAACAAGGAACAATGGAACTGACCGGTTTTTAAATGAAAGTTTTCACTTTGACTGCGGGAGTCACAGTTTGTTTCTTTAAGGTGGACTGTAGAGTTAATGCTGCTAACCACTAGAATTATTCTTCTCACTTGTGTGAGATGATACTAATAAGATCATCTTTTATCTCCTGCTTTTGTTTCCTTGCAGAGCTCCAACAGGACCATGACTGCAGAGAGGAGCAGCTCTTTGAACAGGAAACACACTGCTGTCTAGAACAGGACCACCCAGAACCTCCACACATCAGAGAAGAAGAACCAGAACCTCCACACATCAGAGAAGAAGAACCACAACCTCCACACATCAGAGAAGAAGAACCAGAACCTCCACACATCAAAGAAGAAGAACCAGAACCTCCACACTTCAAAGAAGAAGAACCAGAACCTCCACACATCAGAGAAGAAGAACCAGAACCTCCACACATCAAAGAAGAAGAACCAGAACCTCCACACATCAAAGAAGAAGAACCAGAACCTCCACACATCAAAGAAGAACCAGAACCTTCACAGATCAATGAAGACGAAGGAGAGCCTCTACAGATGAGAGAAGAAGAAGAACCAGGACTTCATCAGTTTAAGGTGGAGCAGGAGGAACCAAAACCCTCACAGACTGAGGAACACCAGGAACTCAGCAGCAGCCAGAAGGGAGAACAAGTCACTGTGAAGTTTGAAAGTGAAACCTTGAAGGTTCCTTCTGTTGAGGATCACAGTGACCTGAGTGACCCAGAAGTACCAGAGACTGAGTGGTTCCTCTCTCAGGACTCTGAAGTCCACCATGAGAAAAGACACATGGACTCAGAACCAGCTGCACATTTGAAGCTGAAAAAACTCAAGGTGTTTGATAGAAACAGTGAGAACATCTGTCATGTTTCAGAGAAGCAGGCTGAATGTGAAGAAAGGTGTGAGGAAACTGACCATAACAAACATCAGTTAAAGGTCCCTGCTGAGGAGATCCTTCATGAAACATGTGGCCAAAGTTTCAGGCAACCGGGCCACAAGAGAACTCACACAGGTGAGAAGCCGTATTCTTGTGAAGCATGTGGCAAAAGTTTCAGGCATCAGAGTCGTTTGTTGGTCCACATGAGAAGTCACACAGGTGAGAAGCCTCATTCTTGTGAAACATGTGGGAAAAGGTTCAGCCAACAGAGTAGTTTGTTGCACCACATGAGAACTCACACAGGTGAGAAGCCGTATTCTTGTGAAACATGTGGGAAAACGTTCAGTCAACGCGGTCATTTAAATGAACACATGAAAACTCACACAGGTGAGAAGCTATATTCTTGTGAAACATGTGGCAAAAGGTTCAGTCGTCAGAGTAATGTGTTGGTCCACATGAGAACTCACACACGTGAGAAGCCTCATTCTTGTGAAACATGTGGCAAAAGGTTCAGTCAATGGCGTTTTTTGAAGGTCCACATGAGAACTCACACAGGTGAGAAGCCTCATTCTTCAGGGCACTGAAGATGAAACGTGGCTGGGTCTTTCAGCATGACAGTGATCCCAAACACACCGCCCGGGCAACAAAGGAGGGGCTTCGTAAGAAGCATTTCAGGGTCCTGGAGTGGCCTCGGCAGTATCCAGATCTCAACCCCACAGAAAATTTTGGAGAGAGTTGAAAGTCCGTGTTGCCCAACAACAGCCCCATAACCTCCCTGCTGTAGAGGAGATGTGCAGGAGGAACGGGCCATAATACCAGCAACAGTGTGTGAAAACCTGGTGAAGACTTATAGAAAACGTTTGACCTCTGTCACTGCCAACAAAGGGTGTGTCACAAAGTACTGAGAGGAACTTTTATTGACCAAATAAATTCTTTAAAAATCAATGTGATTTTCTGTATTTTTTGTTCTCATTCTGTCTCTCATAGTTGAGATCTACCAATGATGACAATTCCAGTCCTCTCATCTTTTTAAGTGGTAGAACTTGCACAATTGGTGACTGACTAAATACTTTTTTGCCGCACTGTACTTTGAAACACAGCCATGGGTTCTTTACGGAAGTGAGTGAGGACCCCTAACAGTGTATTATTCAAATCATTCCCACTCAACAGAACATCTTTCAGTGAGACACCGTTCTGCTTGGCGCTGGAGTCAAACACTGCCCGTACCTGTCCTGCTTTATGCAGATGATACTCTCTAAAGATGGGTAGGTACCAACACGGTTGTTCCCAGCAGAGTGGTGGGGCTGGTTAAGCTTGACCCGCCTTGAAGATGTTCTCTATCAACTCAATCAATTTTTCTGTCATGTTTGGCTTCTGTTCAAGCATGCCACACAGTGTTGCAAATCGGTTGACTGGTGTGTCTTATTGTTAGGGAGCTTACACCTTGGTTCTCTGAAGGGCAAAGCCACCACCCAACTGTTTGAGTCATCCATAAAGACCTCCCTGCCCATTATTTCTAGAAAGATTCTGTCTTCTATGGACACTGCAGGCTTGTCATCATGTGGCGTTTTCTGGAAGACCCCTTCACCAAGACTATCCTTGGATTCAAACAAGTCTTTTGGCTCAGTAGCCCTCAATACGTGTAGACAGCATTCTGGAGTATCAAACTTTTCTTTAATGTGAAGGCTGTTATTGCAAGGATCAAGCAGAGACGTACGGCCATTACTCAGCACATTTGTTCAATAGATGTTGACATCGTTTGGTTTGTGGGCTCTACCAAGACAGACCTTTCCTACTATCACCCAGCCTAAATCAAGACGCTGGGCATCTGGAGCGTCGTTGGGTCCATTGCCTTGTTCACGAAACTTGAGTTCAAGTGGTACGTCTCGGCCGAGCAATATCAAGTTGGCTGCAAAAGTATCCAGAGCTGGGATCTTATTTGTGACATGTTTGAAGTTTTTGAAGTGTTCAGCTATCTCTGGTGCGGGGATTTCTGACTTGTCATCTGGAAGCATGTCACATTCGATTAGAGTAGGGAGTGGAATGTGAGTTTTACCATCTCGTGACTCTATACTGAAGTTATTAGCTGGACGGCCTGTGGTTTCAAGGATTGCTGAACAGGTCTTAAGGGTGTATGCTGCTGTCCTTTTTGTGATACCAAGGACTTCATAAAACTCTGTTCTCACCAGGGACTTATTGCTATGCTCATCAAGAACAGTGTCAGCCTCTCTCTCTGGTCTGCTGGATATACTCTGACGAGACAGATGTTCGAGCAAGATCTTGACTCGACACTGGTGCCACAGATGTCGGTACATTTCGATGTGATATCTTCGGTTATTTCTTCTCTCTGCTCCCCGCCTTGAACTGTTGTGGCTGCCGAGCTGTCATTTATCCAGGGGGCTGGCCCCAGATGTAGTGCAGTAGGGTGTCTGTCACTGTTGCATTGCATTCTCTGCACTAAATGTCTTTTTCACAGTCCTTAAATTGAAGACCAGTTGAGGCACAGCATCTGAAGCATATATGAGGGGGTACCGGAAAGAAACCAGACTGCGTTTATAAAATTAAAACAAGAATGATTTCAGATTTCTGGTTGTTCAATCTCGCTACAGCATGTTCTTGTGCAGATCTCTACAAAGTATCGTCTCACAAAGTTACACAGGGAAAGTACAAACAGTGCTAACGTCAACACAGCAGGACGCGCTTCTTCGGAAAAGCACAAAACGACAGAACACATCACTAAACGCAATCAGCGCTCAAGCATCAGATTTTTTTTTTTTTTTTTTTTGCTGGGAAAAACAGCGTCAGAAACACTCACCATGGTCCAGGAGGCGTATAAAGATGATGCCCTGGGGAGAACGCAGATTTTCGAGTGGTATGGGCGCTTTAAAAGGAGCGAAATGTCCATTGAAGACCAGCCCCGTTCTGGACGACCCGCATCCTCACGCATGCAGGAAATGATTCGCGAGGATCTTTTTTCTGGAAGCCGAACACAGCGAGTTTGTGCCACCTGGCAGTCTGTTAACCAGGACCACTACATCCAGGTCCTGAGGCGGCTCCGAGAAGCAGTGAGGCAGAAGCGTCTGGAGCTTTTGCGGGATGGCGAGTGGTGGCTGCAGCACGATAGCGCGCCAGCGCACCGAGCCCTGCGCGTAATGCAGTTCCTGGTGAAAAACGGGATGATCCTGCTGCCTCACTCATCCTATTCACTGGACTTAGCCCCCTGTGACTTTTTTCTCTTCCCAAGAATGAAGAAAGAGCTGAAGGGGCGGAGATATGAGGACATCGAGGAGGTTAAACAAAAATCGAAGGACGCACTGCACCGCACCATTACGCATGAGTTTTCAAACGCCTTTGAAAGCTGGAAAACACAGATGCAATGGTGTATTCAAACCGGCGGGGATTACTTTGAAGGCGACAGCTTTGAAAAATTGTTACAATTAAACACATTAAAAGTTATAACCAGTGTCCGGTTTTTTTCCGGTCCACCCTCGTATTATGTCTAAGGTAGGCTTTCCTCTCTTACAAAGATTTGCTCCTGAAACCAAGACACTTCCTAGGGGGTGTGGTTTGTTGTGTAGCGGACACTGACTGTCTATTTTGGCCAACTTGTTTTTCAAGCCCGACGCTGCAGCTCCCTGACTGAAGACCCCCGGCACCCCCCCCCCCCCCCCCCCCGATCTTTCGAGATCAATGGATCCAACTTTGTTCAAGTGGTCACTATGGCTGTTGTCAGAGCTTACAGAGACAGAAATGTTTCAACATTATGCTTGTAGGTCCCTGTTTTTTCAGTACTCCACCACCGGAGAGTGCAGCAAAGCTTGGATCATTGAGCGTTTCGGCCTGATCACAGACAAACTTTGCAAGGATGGAGAAAAGTGTATAAGATGCTCGGTGTCTTTCTTTGTAATGAGATGCTGGAGATTCCCACTTGTCTTGCAGGGAGTATGGCAGCTTTTGGACCATCAGAGTGATGCACCGAGATGTGTCCAAGTAACTGAGACCAAGAAGGAATCCATCTGCTCTTGCAGCTTCAAGTTCCAAGAGAAAGTCTCCCAGCTCTCTCAACCTATGATGTTCTCGATTTGAGATTTTTGGGAAATCCTCCACTTTTTTAAGGAGTGCATTTTTGATGGCTTCTGGCGATCCATAGTATTCTTCTATCCTCTGCCATATCATTCTCACATCTCGTATTCTCTTTGCATGCTTGGATGATTTGGGCCCAAGCTATTTGCAAAGAAGATCGAGCTCCTCCCTTGATGTTAAATGTAAGTCTTCAGTGGAACTGTGAAATGATGCCTTGCGGGCCCAGTAATTTTCAGGACAGTCGTCGAACTTCAGCAGCCCAGAGCTTATCATCTCTCGACGTATCAGGTACTTGGCCAGATCTGTTGTAGCTGATGCACTGGGCTCATTAGTTCTGGTGAAGTCACCTGCATGAGACTGAGGAGGTTGGTGGCTGTTGCTGGATTGTCTCTTAGTGTCTGACTGTATCTCATGGCTGTGAACATCTCCGGATGAATTTAAGCCATGCAGAGGCTCATGTTTCAGGACGTCAGTTCTGGATATGCTTTCAATATGAGGATAATAAGAAGCAGCACTGGACCTCAATGTGGATGTTCGCTGAGCAGGTAAGTAGTAGATGTTGATCTCACTTGACTCGTCTTAACTTTCCCCTGCAGCCTTCTCACCATCGTCCATTGTCGGCTGGCGCATCGGTGTTGACATGGGTTCCAGTAGTTTTGAGTGTTGAAGAGACTCGGATCTTTCATTCTCCGTGTACTTACGTTCAGCATATCCATTCTTTAGGCTAGTGTGGTCGAGTTCTTACAGTTCGTTCTCGGCGGCTGCTTCCAGGACATTGGCTTCAGCAATGGCGGCTGCTGCTGCACTCTCCAGCCTAACTATGTGGCGACACACGAAGGCGGTGTCTCCAACGAAGTCCACTTTTCTGTAGATGACCCTTCAGGTGTCTGTTTTTTTACTGTTCTGCCTTCACTAAGATGTGACTGTGATTCCTAGCTCGTCAGACAGCTAAACAAGTTCCCCAATAACGGTCTAGGAGCCGCTGGGCGAGTTGAGGTCATTTATTAGAGAAATATTGTAAAACTGTAATACAGAGCTCCCCCCTGACCTGCCACCTTAAAGTGGTGGGGGAGTTTGAGTGCCCACATGATCCCAGGAGCTATGTTGTCCGGGGCTTTATGCCCCTGGTAGGGTCTCCCATGACAAACAGGTCCTGGGTGATGGGCCAGACCAAGGGCAGGTCAATAGCCCTTATGAATATATTACAATCGAGGCCCCTGACGTCGCCCGGTATGGCGCAGCCGGGGCCCCACCCTGGAGCCAGACCTGGGGTTGGGGCTCGCAAGCGAGCGCCTGGTGGCCGGGCCTTTGCCCACGGGGCCCGGCCGGGCTCAGCCCGAAGGGGCGACGTGGGCCGACCCTCCGGTGGACCCACCACCCGCCGAGGGAACCGTAGGGGCCGAGTGTAGTGTGGATTGGGTGGCAGCCGACGGCAGGGTGCCCGGCGACCCGATCCTCAGACACAGAGACTAGCTCCAGGGACATGGAATGTCACCTCAGTGGGGGGGAAGGAGCCCGAGCTTGTAAGGGAGGTTGAGAGATACCGGCTAGATATAGTCAGGCTCACCTCCACACATAGCCTGGGCTCTGGAACCCAATCTCTCGAGAAGGGCTGGACTCTCCACTTCTCTGGCGTTGCCCGCGGTGAGAGGCAGTGGGCTGGTGTGGGTTTGCTTATAGCCCCGCAGCTCAGCCGCCATGTGTTGGAGTTCACCCCAGTGAACGAGAGGGTCGCATCCCTGCGCCTTCGGGTCGGGGATAGGTGCCTCACTGTTGTTTCGGCTTATGGGCCGAACAGCAGTGCAGAGTACCCGGCCTTCTTGGAGTCCCTGGGAGCGGTGCTGGACAGTGCTCCGACTGGGGACTCCATTGTTCTACTGGGGGACTTCAACGCCCACGTGGGCAGTGACAGTGAGACCTGGAAGGGGGTGATTGGATCGCATGGCCTCTCTGATCTGAACCCGAGTGGTGTTCTGTTATTGGACTTCTGTGCTAGTCACAGTTTGTCCATAACAAACACCATGTTCGAGCACAGGGGTGTCCATAAGTGCACTTGGCACCAGGACACCCTAGGGCGGAGGTCGATGATCGACTTTGTTGTTGTGTCATCTGACCTTCGGCCGCGTGTTTTGGACACTCGGGCGAAGAGAGGAGCAGAGCTGTCGACCGATCACCACCTGGTGGTGAGTTGGATTCGCTGGCGGAGGAGAAAACCGGACAGACTTGGCAGACCCAAACGTGTTGTGAGGGTCTGCTGGGAACGTCTGGTGGAACCCTCTGTCAGCATGGTTTTCAACTCCCACCTCCGGGAGAGCTTCTCTCATGTCCCGAGGGAGGTTGGAGACATTGAGTCCGAGTGGACCATGTTCTCCACCTCCATTGTCGAAGCAGCTGCCCGGAGCTGTGGTCGTAAGGTCTCTGGTGCCTGTCGTGGTGGCAACCCCCGAACCCGGTGGTGGACACCGGAGGTGAGGGCTGCCGTCAAGCTGAAGAAGAAGTCCTATCGAGCCTTGCTGGCTCATGGAACTCCCGAAGCAGCTGACGGGTACCGGCAGGCCAAGCGAACTGCAGCCCGAGCGGTTGTGGAGGCAAAAACTCGGGTCTGGGAGGAGTTCGGGGAGGCCATGGAGGAGGACTATTGGTCAGCCTCGAAGAAATTCTGGCAAACCGTCTGGCGCCTCAGGAGGGGAAAGCAGGTCTCCGCCAACACTGTTTACAGTGGAGGTGGGGAGTTGCTGACCTCAACTGGGGATATCACAGGACGGTGGAAGGAATACTTCGAGGACCTCCTCAATCCCGTCGCCACGTGTTCGGTGGAGGAAGCAGAGGCTGAGGTCTCAGAGGTGGACTCGTCCATCACCCAAGCTGAAGTCACCGAGGTGGTTGGTAAGCTCCTCGGTGGCAAGGCACTGGGTGTGGACGAGATTCGCCCTGAGTACCTCAAGTCTCTGGATGTGCAGGGACTGTCTTGGTTGACACGTCTCTGCAACATTGCGTGGCGGTCGGGGACGGTGCCTCTGGATTGGCAGACCGGGGTGGTGGTCCCCCTGTTTAAAAAGGGGGACCGGAGGGTGTGCTCCAACTATAGGGGGATCACACTCCTCAGCCTCCCCGGGAAAGTCTATTCCATGGTACTGGAGAGGAGGATCCGACCAATGGTCGAACCTCGGATCCAGGAGGAACAATGCGGTTTTCGTCCTGGTCGTGGAACAGTGGACCAGCTCAATACCCTCCATAGGGTGCTCGAGGGCTCCTGGGAGTTTGCCCAACCAGTCCACATGTGTTTTGTGGATTTCGAGAAGGCATTCGACCGTGTCCCTCGTGGTGTCTTGTGGGGGGAATACGAAGTCGGGGCCCCTTGTTAAGGGCCGTCCGGTCTTTGTATGACCGGAGTAGGAGTCTGGTCCGCATTGCCGGCAGTAAGTCGGACCTGTTCCCGGTGCATGTTGGACTCTGGCAGGGCTGCCCTTTGTCACCGGTTCTGTTCATAATCTTCATGGAGAGAATTTCTAGGTGCAGCCAGGGGCTGGAGGGGGTCCGGTTTGGGAACCACAGGATTTCATCTCTGCTTTTTGCAGATGATGTTGTCCTGTTGGCTTCATCGAACCCGGACCTACAGCATGCACTGGGGCGGTTCGCAGCCGAGTGTGAAGCGGCAGGGATGAGGATCAGTACCTCCAAATCCGAGGTCATGGTCCTCGACCGGAGGAAGGTGGCTTGCCCCCTCCAGGTTGGTGGAGAGACCCTAGCCCAAGTGGAGGAGTTCAAGTATCTTGGGGTCTTGTTCACGAGTGGGGGACGGATGGAGTGTGAGATTGACAGGCGGATCGGTGCGGCGGCTGCAGTGATGCAGTTGTTGTATCGGTCCGTCGTGGTGAAGAAGGAGCTGAGCCGAAAGGCGAAGCTCTCGATTTACCGGTCAATCTGCGTTCCCACCCTCAGCTATGGTCATGAGCTTTGGGTCATGAACAAAAGGACAAGATCCCGGATACAAACGGCCGAAATGAGCTTCCTCCGTAGGGTGGCTGGACTCCCTTGGAGACAGGGGGAGGAGCTCAGTCACCAGGAAGGAGCTCGGAGTAGAGCCGCTTCTCCTCCACATCGAGAGGGACCAGCTGAAGAGGCTCGGGCATCTGTTCAGGATGCCTCCTGGACGCCTCCCTAGGGAGGTGTTCCGGGCATGTCCCACTGGGAGGAGACCCCAGGGAAGACCCAGGACACGCTGGAGAGACTATGTCTCTCGGCTGGCCTGGGAACGCCTTGGGATCCTCCCAGGGGAGCTGGAGGAAGTGTCTGGTGAAAGGGAAGTCTGGGCATCCCTGCTGAGACTGCTGCCCCCGCGACCCGGCCCCGGATAAGCGGTAGAAAATGGATGGATGGATGGAAGCGCTGAGGACAGGTTACGCCAGGAACACACTGGACGCGGAAGTGCTGCGCGCACGTCTCTGCGTCTCCGCTCCCAACGGAGCTCCTCCAATGGGGTGGGAGCTGGGCGGAGCCTTGGGGAGATGCTACATTCGTGCTACATGCTAGTTTTCCAAGATCGCCAACCCTGGCTTTAAATAAATCTCAATACAGCAAACCTCTGAAATAAACAGAACATTGCTGTGTAATCAATAACGTTCATGATGACTCACTGAGAATGCTGATATTGTTTTCTAGGCTTTATTTGGCGTGTTCTCTCTGCCTTCCCTCTCTTCTCCAGCTCCTCTCAGCAGGCTCCATGTTTTGTTTGTTTATCCTTTATTTGAAAGGGACAGTGTACAGAGACATTAGGCTCAAAAGAAACAGAGATGTTCTGCACCAGATTATAGCTGCATAGCTGGCTTCCATCTGCAGTCCCGATGTTACATAAATTAATTACAGTGAAAACTATCAACAATAAGTCGTTCATACAAATACACTGATACACTCACACATTGCACATATGCACACACACACACACACACACACACACACACACACACACACACACACACACACACACACACACATTGTTTTACATATATAGTTCTGTAGACTGTGTGTTGTCAAGTGTTTTGTCTGTCACGTCTGCTGATCGTCTGCCCGTCCTGCAGGGGGCGCTCTCCTCTGCTGCTCACAGCTTTCTCCCAGTTTTCCCTCTTCAGAGTTTTCTCGGGAGTTTTTCCTCAGTGGATGTGAGAGAATGAGGACAGAGGATGTTGTCGTGATGATAGGACAGGGGGATAATCTCATAGGATGATAATATCATCTTCCCAAACTTTAAACCAAGCTTCGCCCTGATAAAGTTTGTCCAAGTAGAGTTGCCGTAACGAGCTGTCGTGCTCATGCTGCGCATGCGCAGAGCCAATTCCTGTTCCGGGGTGCGGATCAGACGCTGTGGAGAAAGTAGCGGTGAAGCGGGTCAGTTCTCCTCCTGCTGAGGAGCTTTGAGAGTCCGTGAGCTGACAGAGAAGAAGGAGCGTTGAGAGGCGGCTGAGAGCTCGAGTCTCCAGAGGAAACGTTTCATCTCCTGCAGCTCCGAGAGAGTTTATTCTCCAGCGACTGACTGCTGCTGCGGTTCAACAAACCCTCCTCCACCAGAGAAGGAGATGGATGTTGAGGACAGACTGCCGGAGACCACAGGAGAGCTTCCGGTCCCGCTCTCCAGAACAGGTAGGTTCCAGTGTGGAGGAGCTGAGCGGCTGCTGGAGGCTCTTCCTTTTCCCTGGAAGCAGCGGACAGAAGCGAGGCTGCGGCTGCTCTCCTGCTTCCAGAGAAACTACAGCAGGGAGTCGAACAGCGTGTGAGTCAGAGAGAAGCCTCAGTCTGAGCTAACATGCTAACTTCACTCTGCTTTCTGCAGCTTTTACGGTCAATCTCTGGAATAGAGACTTTAGCAGGTCTGCCGAGGGACTGCGGTCAAGCCAGCCGGCGCTCTGACAGACAGTCCAGCCAGCCTCACGGTGTTTAGCGGTGCCACTTGTTCTACTCGTTACGGTGAAAGCAAACGTTGATCACAGCTCACTTTATTCATAGTTAACAGAAGACACATGAACACTGCTGATAAAAGCACAACTGAACAACAAAGTCCATGAAGGGAAGCTGGTGCTGATGCTGATTTTCAGTCAAGAGGTCAAATGAACGGGAGATGATGAGCTCAGACACTGCATTTCTCTTAAAAATATTAATATCTTTTTTATATTTAAAGCTAAAACAATGAGGTGTGTCAGAAAGAGACAGCGTAGTAATGTGATTCACAAGTGATTTGAGATGAATCGGCCAAGTAACCTGGAAGCTATTGAGGAAAAACTCTTTTTTTCCATAAAAATATTAATACAATTTTTTTCGGAACACTGCCAGCGCAAATAAAGAAGTGTGTCTGAGAGAGACGCCACAGTAATGTGATTCACAGGTGATTTGGAGTCAATAGGTCAAAAAACCTCTGAGCTATTGAGAGAACAAGCTTTTCTTTTTTTCATCATATTAATAAAATTATTAGGAACATTAACAGAGTAAACAATGAGGTGTGTCTGAACCAGACACTGTAGTAATGCGATTCACAAGTGATTTGACATCAATAGATCAAATATTATGGGAGCTACTGAGCTAAAATACTGCATTTTTCCTAAACATAGAAAAAAATGATGGAAAATGTTAAAATTAATTTAAAAAAAACATTTTTTAAGCTCAATAACTCCCAGGATATTCGACCTATTAACTCCAAATCACTTGTGATTCATGTTACTGGAGAGTCTCTTTCACCTTTTTGTTTTAGCTATTAACATTTCCAATAATTAATGTTTTATGAAAAAAAGTTTTTCCTCAATAGCTCCCAGGTTATTGGACCTATTGACTCCAGATCACTTGTGGATCACATTACTGTGGTGTCTCTCTCAGACACACCTCATTGTTTCAGCTTTAAATAGAGATTAAAAAAAAAAGATAATATTTTTAAGAGAAATGCAGTGTCTGAGCTCATTATCTCCCGTTCATTTGACCTCTTGACTGAAAATCAGCGTCAGCACCAGCTTTCCTTCATGGACTTTGTTGTTCAGTTGTGCTTTTATCAGCAGTGTTCATGTGTCTTCTGTTAACTATGAATAAAGTGAGCTGTGATCAACGTTTGCTTCACAGTCCTCTCGGTTTCTTGTACCGTTAATCGTAGAATATTTGGCACCGCTAAACATGTGGCTCACTGGACTGTTTGTCAGAGCGCCGGCTGGCTAGACCGCAGTGCCGATGGGGGACAAACCGCTGGAGAAGGTGAGGTCCAGGATGTAGCCTGCCCCAGACCAGGATCAGGTCCAGAATGTAGCCTGCTCCAGACCAGGATCAGGTCCAGGATGTAGCCTGCTCCAGACCAGGATCAGGTCCAGGATGTAGCCTGCTCCAGACCAGGATCAGGTCCAGGATTTGTTCAGTCTCATCTAGGCCAGGCTGATTACATGATCGTGATTGGTGATCGCGATTAATTTCCAGTTGATCACAGTGATCAGCTGTGAGCACATTTACTCGATCAGACGTGGCAGAAATGTGCTTGACACAGCCAATCACAGTCCACTTTTTCCTGCTCAACTTCCGCCTGTAAGTTGTCTGGGAAGTAAACAGAGATGGAGCTGAACGTGGAGCCGAGGGCAGCGAAGCAGATGAAGCCTCGGCGTTATCCTCTGAAGATGAGGCTGCTGCTGACAGGAAAGGCTGCTCCACCCGCACTGCTGCTAGCACACTGATGCGCTTGCAATCTGGTCTTTTGAGTCCAGGAACGATCGTTCAGTTCTTGTCTTTACTGAAAATGACAGTGCATCGCATCATTGAACATTTTACCACGTCTTGCCGCTGACACTCTTCTTCTAACAGCATGCAGAGAGCCTGCAGCGCTGCAGCGCCGGTCTTCTTCTGTGGTGTCTGTGTAAAATAAGGTTGAACATGCAAACAGCACACCTAGTGGCATGAAGTGCAACTGCAGTCATGGCGTCATCTGTGGCCGTGGTCTGAATGAGGATCTCTCTGAGTTTATTATGTTTCAGAAACCAGAATATTTATCTTAGCACGGATATTGACTGAACGTAAACGTATCCATTGTCGTCTTTTCAGGCCACTGCGCCATACGAGCAACATTCTAAGAGGAGAAAAACGATTAATTTTGTCTATTTTTTTTTATATTATTGTAGTTATGTACTGTTACATTTTAAGTCTAATCTGTCCAATCTAGATTATTTAAATTTTGTACATTTGATGCAAGCATTAATGATGGCAGCAGCATATTTAGCATCACAACCTGAAAATAATGTTTCCATTCTAAAGCACCTTCATTATCTCCAGGCGGTTTCTTTAGTTTTTTAATCTTTTATAGCAACAAAAATCCTCAGGGCTGTAAACTGTCACACTTTAACTAACAATCGTTCAGTTCTTCTCTTTTACTGAAAAAACGGTGCATCGCAGGATTTTATTGTCTTGGTGCTAGATTTTTTTTTCCCATTTACTGCACTGTTCAGTGAGATTGTTCTTATATTTTTCTATGTTTATATTATTTAATTTGCATTGCTATTTGCTGGGTTTGTTAATAAAATGTTAAACTACTCTATAGTTCTAGTTTTCAGTGCAGATGCTTTAAAACTGGTTTAAAAACAATATAACATATCGTGATTATAATCGAGATTGAATGATATGAAAAAAAAATCGTGATCATTTTTTTTGCCATATCGCCCAGCCCTGGTCTCATCCCTTTTTTCCGTCAGAAGTTCCGACCAGCAGAAACCAATATTCATTCTGTTGCTCACCACACATTGTGATCACATTCAGACATTCAGCAAGATCCACGGCCAGCATGTAAACATTTGTGATGTCAGTTATTTTAATTTCATTCATGTTAGATTTAGGCATGTGCCGATATGAAAATTTGATATCACGATATTGGTGGCCCAAAATATCACGATTCACGATATTATCACGATATTTGGCACGTTGCTTTTAATACTATTGAAAATGCTCAAAAACACTGTGAAATCCTTCAACATCTGTCAACAACACTGTGCATTTTAACACGCCTGAGCACATTTTGATAAAGTAGAGGGAAAAAATGAAACTTTTACCCTCGCCTATTTTTTTTCCAGATTCCATACTGAAAAACACCATGATATAGGCCTGGGCGATATACCGAAAATTTATTGTTACCGAGATTTATCACGATAACCGACGTCATTTTTCCCATGGCGGTAAATTCAGTATTTAAAAAAAGTCCGCCTTGGCTGTGTAGGCGGGCTGCTTTCATGTCCCTTTAAGACGCTGCACTACGACTCCACCAACTCCTGTTTAAAATCACAGTAACCAGCAGAAGAAGCTGTCAGCAGAGCAGACTGATGCAGTTTGACCCTCTGAACATCCGAACCAGCAGACATGGGCTGTGTTCGAAACCGCATACTTACCTACTACTCATACTAACTTATTGAGTATGCAGTGTGTTTACACTGGCAGTATGCGATTTTGAGTATGCGAGAAGTTCCCGGATGCATACTGCATTCGCCAGAAATGTTGAGTAGACATCGTGTGTTCACTACTCATACTGAAATTGCCCAAGATGCAACGCGACAGACATTTGAATAAACTTTATTCAGTTCACAATGACCGTTTCTTCATGATGTACATTTAGCAAGCTGAGTATGGTTCTAGATTTAACCTTCCCTCCATTGTTTGTGCTCGTAGGTATGTTATGTTACGAGATTTCTGATTGGATTGACAATGATTAAAAATAGTAAAAACAAAAAACAAAAAAACAAAAAAAAACCTTACATCTGAGAACAAGTCCATGCTGAAAGCGACCATGATGTACCGAAGACGGCGAGCCGATCTTTGTTGAAGAGCCGAAAAAACTCTCCGTCGGTAAAGCATCGTAATTGGCATAATAAGTGGTCCGTTAACGGGACACCGGTCCAAACGGCGACGTTAAGCGATATATATTGCTGAAAGGTTGCCTTCTTGTTTTCAAAGTAAAAGCACAGATTTATCACTGAGGTTGTTTTGCATGAGAAAGGGAAAGGGGGGGGGTTATTTTGGTGAAAATAACCGGAAGTGCGTTGCTCACTGCGGCTGGCTTGAATTTCGCCGAATTCGTCCGAACAAAATCCTAAACGGCTGATATTCAGACAAATGAACGACACACTCGGCTCTAAACCACCACTTTGTCGCCTAATTTAAAAAAAATCTCGATGAAGTTATACATTTGACGAGTTTAGAGCTACAGTGAAATCAGCTTTAGCAGATCGATTTCTGCTCATGGAAGAAGTGCAATGCATTGTGGGTTATTATGTAGTATGCTGTAGTGTAAACGCTTCGCATACTGTTTGATGGACTGAGTAAGCAGGATGCAGGATGGATAGTATGAGTATGTAAGGATGTAGTAGACAGTATGCGGTTTCAAACACAGCCACGATCTCTGGACACCTCCCATGGCGACATGCTAATTTAGCCGCTATCGGCTACAGGCTAACAGCCTGCAGGCTGCAGATTAATGCTGGTCGACCGTCCCGGACAGTAAAACTTATAATCAGCTGATTGGCTGATTTTTCCTGCAGAAGCTCCTCATGTTGTTTTATTGAACAGGCTGTATGTTCTGGTGTTGTGTTTGTTTATATGACGCTGCATGCACAGCTCCGAGTCCTGCTCCGTGTCTTCTTCTCCATTTGGGAGCTTCTGTGTCAGAGTGACAGCGCCATCTGAAGGCCTGGCGGGTGAACTACATCATTTTGAGTCCTTGTTATGCTGCGTGGATGTAGATATTTCCTGAAGCGATGCTGTGTGGACAGGAAACTGAGAAGGAAATTATAAACAAACAAGTTGGGCTCATTTGTAATTCAGGGACAGGTAGACGTCCAGTCGTGTTCCATTCTCAGCTGCTCAAAACACCACATCACACTGGAAACATCTGGAACCACGTACCATTAATAATTTCCCATGGTCCTCCAGTCATCGGATTTTCCCTAAAGCCCACAGAGAAGACATTTACATTACCAGCAGAGTTCTGTCGGATTTGGACGTCTGTTGCTGTGAAAGTTAGGATACATAGATATGTTTTGTACCCTAATATTGATAAATCTAATAGGATTTCAAGAAAATTGACCCCATATCATGAGAAATAAAATAATAATGTTTGCACCACCTGAGCCCACAGTAAACTGTCATAAGTTTAATCCAGTGCAATAAAAAGCTGTGATTAAATCCCCCCCCCCCCCCCCCCCCCCCCAAGTAGTTATCGTCTGTTTATCGTTATCGAGGTGAACTGCTCAATATTATCGTGATACTGATTTGAGGCCATATCGCCCAGCTCTACCATGATAACAATGAAGCAGCCATAAAGCTGCCACTGACTGCATTCAGCAGCTCCTGGACTACAACTGGACCAGGTTTTTATGAGATCAGCATAAAGCACACAGATTTTATAGTCTTTAGTTTGGATAGAACCAGGAGAACCCTTCATTTGGCCATTTGGAGACCAGCCTGTGCCAAACTATAATAAGTAGGTTTATAACTTATTTGAAAGGAATCTGACTTTAAAATACTTTTAGTTTCCACTACAGGAGTCTGTATGCAATGCAGCCTTTGGCTCTGACATTCAGCCACTATATCATACATTTCTGCACAGTTTTTGTGCAGAAACTTATAATTTTGCACAGTATTGTGCACAGTATAAAATACTTTTTTTAATAAATGACTGAGCCATAGCATTTAGTTTCCAACTGAAATATATTTATAATAATAAAATCAATACAAAAATAGCCAATTATATGACAGGGAAAACAAAAAAAAATCCCCTTTGCAACATGTAAACACATGAAGAAAAAAACAAAAACAATGTGCAATAAGCTGTAGAAACGCACAATGAAGATAAATGTGCACGTTTCAGAATAAAAAATTGCCAAATATCACAGAAACAATCACTGATTGTGTGTGTCGCGTGTGTCTCGCTCTGCGGTGCGCACTGCTGCGTCTTTTAGAACCAAGATGGCGGCGGCGCTCGTGCGGTTATGCTAAAAGATGTCTCCCAGCTGGATGATGCCTCAGTCACGTGTATCATATCGTATGAATGCTTATCAGATGCGAACGAATGTCAACAAACTTTATTTAAACTCCCAAGATTAACGACAAGCCCACAAGATGGCAACAACAACATTCAGGCGCATGACGCGCTGTCACTACTGCAGAGGATTATGAAGTTAGTTTTGGTCAGAGGAGAGCGTGGATAGATGGAAAATGACCACAGAACGGTAAGGAAATAAAACATGTTGTGTTTGGTGTGAATAGCTTTGAGATTTGGTGAAGAAGTGTGTGAGAAACGTGCAATCTGAGGCGCTGGCTGTGAAATGTAAAGATGGGTTTTGGGTTTGTTTTGCCGCTGACGGGAGGCGGTCGGCTCAGAGAAGGTTCTGCCTGGTGTCTCTTAAAGAGCAGGTTTTCTAGTTTCACAGGAGGCTCAGTACGTTGGGATGGAGCACACGGATCTCTGGTTCTGTTGCGTTTTGTGTCGGGAGGTGCGCTGAGGGGGCGGTACAGTGTCTGTCAGGCCGAACGCGTTAATGCCTTGTTTTTATCATCCTGGCATAAAATGACTTACTTTAGGGGTTTTCTATGGATCTGGGACTTACGTGGTGGTTTGCAGTAGATTTTGCTGCAGAGGCTTTGACACCTTGGGTTAGATCAATAGCTGTTTCGGTAACGGGCTTGTCTCCAGATGAAACAGACGATATCTTGTAAATGACGTGATATGATAATCTCGGCTGTCCAATATCGTAAATCGCGATTATATCGTAAATTGGCACATCCCTAGTTAGATTATGATCTTATCCTCAGATAAGAGTTATCTGGAGACTCTCTCTCTCACTCTCTCTCTCTCTTTCTCTCTCTCTCTCTCTCTGTGCATGTACTATGTATATATATCTGCGTATGTGTGTGTATATATGTATGTATATACACACACACACACACACACACACACGTATATACATATATATATATATATATGTTAGGGCTGTCAAATGATTAAAATTTGTAATCAGATTAACAGACCTGCCAACCTGTATGCATTTTGCGTAGCAGGTACGCAATTTTACATCAAAATACGCTGGTACGCTCCGCCTCATTAAACTACACAAAAAGCTGCAGACGTCTGTGAGCGCTGTTATAAATGCGGACCGTGGACGTTCTCATGTCTGACAACACGATGCAGCAGCAGGGCTCTGAAGTGTCACGCATTTCGGTGTGTTGTCACACATTCACGGCACACATTGTATTTGTCACGCTGAAAAAAATACCGGTAAATTAGGCTGGTGCGCCACAGCTATGGAACCGGGAGGAAACACATGTGCTACCCTCGTAGAACTGCGACGTTCAATGAACGAGTCATTCGTTTGAACGGCTCTTTCAAGTGAACGACGAGAGCCGGTTCTCAGCTGTCTGAGAGCCGTTCCTTTGTGCAAACTGTCCACGCTTCCTTCACGTGTCTCCTGAGTGTCTCCTGAGTCCAGCTGTCTCCGCTGCTTTCGTGTGAACGACCGAGTTTCACTTTTCCGCAGCAGCTCCAGTCACCTGAACGCAGCAGCTAACTAGCGGAGGAGGAGTGTCGCGAACCCGGAGAGGAGCCGGTGTTTTGGAATAACTGAGTCCCTTTTAACTGGCGACTGGGTTTCTTTCACGTCTCTTGTTGCTGATAGATGTTAAAAACCAGACAAAAAGCCGTGTCAGACCTTTTATGAGTCTGATTTCAACATCTGCGGCTACTAGCAGCAGCAGCAGGAAGTGCTAAAGGAAGTCAGTCACCAGGTAACAAGGACACCAGCTCATTTGAAACACCGTATTCACGGCTTTATAAAAAGTTTTAGTAATGGAACACACACGCACGCATGCGCACACACACAGCAAAAAATGCTTAGTTAAAGGACATGTAGCAGCATTTTGAAGCTCTTTTCTGGGGACAACGTGCACGGTCAGCCGCAATGTAATGTGTATCAGAAAAAGATCTGTTAAATCTTTGCCAATAAACAAATTAAAGAACCACATGAGAACTTAAAACTGAACTTAAAACTGACAGCCCCCACCCCCGGTCGACACCTGCTCCGGCAAGTGGTACTCAAAAAATTTCACCAAGGTTGGCAGGTCTGGATTAATTACAGCTTACAAATTAATTAATCATGATTAATCACAAATCGCAATTTCCAACTATGTCTGAAATATCCCCTTTTGTCCTGTATTGCATTAACAAAAAAACGACAGGACATGATTATATATATTTAACACGTGATGTGTTTTATATTTAAGGCTCCAAATAAAATAAATATTCAAAAAACTAAAACATGCACACCATAACATAATGTCTGTGTGTGCAGTGCTCCCTCTGCAGTCCCTCTAAAGTTGGCTTTTAGCAGGAGTTACATTTTCAGGTCTATAACAAATGTTGTACCACAAGGAAAGTAAAACTAAGAGATACCACACTTAATTATTGCACAGTTAAACAGGTCATTCTTAGCCAGTGTTCCTTTTTGTGTGGAAAACAGAAAACTGCTTCAACATTTTTTTAATCAAACCAGTAGAATCCATGGGGCCAGCAGCTCATCTCCCTCCATATTGCTTTCTTCTTCTGCTTTGATAAATGAGTTGACTCCAGGCCTCCTCTGCCTCCTGTCTGCTGCCCGTCCAGCTCCACATGTCCGCGTGGGTGTGCGCTGCGTGGTGGTCCGTGTGACATAAAAATCGTCATGAATTCCTGCCCGCTCGGGTCGACTGATCCGCGGACGTCCGCGCAGCAGCCAGATCGTAGTGTGGAAGAAAGCGCGTGGCATCGGTGTTGCGGACACTCCAAAGCAGACGCGGAAACGCGTACATGTGAAGCATGGACGAGCCGAGCTGAGGTGAGGCTGCTTCTTCTTCTTCTTCGGTTGCTGGCAGCTTGCAGGCAGCTTGCATTCCATGCGGGTGCACTACCGCCACCCGCTGGTAGAGGTGAGGCTTGTCATGATGTGCATGCGTTAAACTGTGTTAAAAATTTTAACGAAATTGATTACATAAATTAATTAACACAATTAACGCGTTATTTTTGACAGCCATAATATATATATATGTATGTATGTATATATAAATAAACACATTTTTTTATTTTGACTTAAAACCAGTGTGTTGTGAGTAGGGCTGCCACGATTAGTCGATTAATCACGATTATGTCGACTATTTAAAATCATCGACGACTAATTTAATAGTCGACGCGTCGGTTTTTTTTAATCTTTGTTTTTGTCTGGAAACTGCTGCGGCGCCTTCCGCTGCCGCGTCAGCCTTTCTGTGTTTGACACAGTGGTGTCAGCCACGACGACACCAGACTGGTGTCATGGCCGCCCGGCAGCAGCGGAGCTCAAAGTGTGGGAGAATGGCAAGAAAACCTCAGAGAAAAGTGTGCAATGCAGTATCTGCAGGACAGAACCTGCCTTCCACGGCAGCACAACTGCGATGCATGAGCAGCCGAAACAGAAGCACGTCGTGGCTCGTGACAACAATGAAGAGGAGCCGTCGTCTCGGTAAGCTAATAATATTAGCATAGAGCGCTAACTTGCTATTTACTCATAGCTGTCAATGTTAACATTAACGGTGACGATTTGATCCATTAGCTGCCTTTAGCACACATTTCATGTTTTCCGTAATGTTCTAACAGTGATGTGTTTTAATAAGAAGTGATGTCAGGCTAATATTTTCTAACGTTATGTTAGATGTCAATCAATCAATCAATCAATCAATTTATTTTTGTATAGCCCAGTATCACAACAACAGTTGCCTCAGAGGCTTCAAGATGTTACATTGGTCGGTAAAAGTAAAAACAGTGAATAAGCATAATGGTAATATGTCAATATTTACAGTAACGAGACAGAACGAAGCAACCACCGCCTTCGACCCTCACATCCGGCAAGAAAAAACTCCAAAAACCCAGTGGGAAAAGAAGAAATCTTGGGGAGAACCACAGTATGGAGGGATCCCTCTCCCAGGGACGGACAGCTTTGGCAACAGCTAGCATGAGACAATAAGAAGTAAAGCCTAGGACTATGTTGAGGACAGTCCGTTGGACGGTCCAACACAAGAACCACGGATCCCAGAAGTAGAACTGAAGCCAGTCCACGGGCAGGACCGACAGGAGTGTCCTCCCGGTCCGGACGGAGCTTGTTCGTAGGCCCTCGTAATAGTGGAGTCAGCAACTGAAACTGGAGAAGACTCCCCCTCGAAGGGGGGGACAGCAGGTGAAAAGCAATGAACGGACTAAAGGGAATAACATTCAGACATTAGAGGACAGGGCTCAGTGCACCGTACTTCCCACAGCATTCTAGCTCCTAGGGCAGCTTTGTGGATACTTAACTGTTTAAACTAGTATTTAGTTAGTATAGTTTAGTTTAGTTTAATTTAGTTTGGTTTAGTTTAATTTTGTTTAGTGTAATTTGGTTTGGTTTAGTTTAGTTTAGTTTAGTTTAGTTTAGTTTAGTTTAGTTTGGTTTACTTTAGTTTGGTTTGGTTTGTTTTAGTTTAGTTTAGTTTAGTTTAGTTTAGTTTAGTTTAGTTTAGTTTAGAGTCCCTAGCTGACCTGATCATAGGCTGCATCGAAGAGAAACGTCTTGAGCCTAACCTTAAATGTGGAGACTGTGTCTGCCTCTTTGACACCACTTGGAAGTTGGTTCCATAAAAACGGTGCCTGATAGCTAAAGGCTCTTCCACCTGGTGTCCATTTAGAGACTCTAGGAGTCACCAGTAACCCTGCATTTTGAGAGCGAAGTGCTCTGATTGGTTGATAAGGCGTTAAAGCATCTTGGAGATAGGTTGGAGCCATCCCATTTAGGATTTTGTAAGTGAGGAGAAGGATTTTAAATCTAACTCTAAACTCGACTGGAAGCCAGTGAAGAGATTTTAGAACGGGAGTAATGTGTTCACGTCTTCTAGTTCCGGTTAATAATCTGGCGGCTGCATTTTGAACCAACTGAAAGTTTTTTAATACACTTTTTGGGCAGGCTGCGAGAAGGGAGTTGCAGTAGTCCAGTCTAGTAGAAACAAATGCATGGATGAGTTTTTCTGCATCGCTTCTAGGTAGAATGTTTCTTATTTTAGCTATGTTGCGCAAGTGGAAATATGCTGTTTTACAAGCCAGGTTGATGTGTGCTTTAAAGGAGATATCCTGATCAAATAAGACCCCGAGGTTCCTCACAGTAGAGGAGGAGGATACACTGACGTTATCTAAGGTGATAATCTGTTTGGATAGACACTCTCTCAGTTTATGGGGGCCTAGTATAATGACCTCTGTTTTGCCAGGATTCAGACGGAGATAGTTCGTAGTCATCCAGGTTTTAATTTCTCTGATACAGTCACTGAGTCTGTCTATTTGATTAGTTTGATCAGGTTTCATAGATAAATACAGTTGTGTGTCATCTGCATAGCAATGAAAATTGATATCGTGGCTTCTAATTATGTTCCCTAAAGGAAGCATATATAACAGAAATAAAATTGGCCCGAGCAGGGACCCTTGAGGAACTCCATAACTGACCTGGGAGCACGGTGAGGACTGTTGGTTAATGTGAACAAATTGGTACCTATTAGATAAATAGGATTTGAACCAGCAGAGGGCTTTTCCTCTGATGCCGACCTCACATTCTAACCTCTGCAGGAGAATATTGTGGTCGATTGTATCAAAAGCTGCACTGAGGTCTAGGAGAACCAGGATTGAGACTAGACCTGCGTCAGCCGCCAATAGCAAGTCATTAGTGACTTTAACTAACGCAGTCTCAGTGCTGTGATAAGCTCTATATCCTGACTGAAATTTCTCAAATAAACTATTGTCCTGTAGGTGGCGGCGAAGCTGTTTAACCACGACTTTTTCCAGGACTTTTGAAATAAAAGGCAGATTTGATATTGGTCTGTAGTTGGCTAGAATATCAGGATCGAGATTAGGTTTTTTCAGCAGTGGTTTGATTACTGCGAATTTAAATGACTGTGGCACATAGCCATTTTCTAGAGAGGTATTTATTATAGTTATGATCGTATTTAAGATAACTGGAAGAATATCTTTGAAAAGCTTAGTTGGAATTGGATCTAGGAGACAGGTTGAGGTTTTAGAAGACATTACAATTGAAGTAATCTCAGCCCCATTTACTAATGAGAAACTATCTAGTATTTCAGGTATTTCAGGTGGAGGCAGTGGCTGGATTCCCTGAGCTTGATCTGAGGAAAGCGCTTCACTGATTTTGCCTCTGATGGTTATGATTTTATCATTAAAGAATTTAAGAAAGTCATGGCAGTTTAAAGATTCTGGGATTACTGGTTCCACTACAGTATGACTGTTTGTCAGTCTGGCTACAGTGTTGAATAGAAACCGAGGGTTATTTTTGTTTATTTCTATTAAACGAGAGTAATATAAAGTCTTGGCTTTAAAAAGAATTTGTTTATAGCTTAGCAAGCTACATTTCCAGGCCTTCAGAGATTGTTCTGATTTAGATTTACGCCACAGTCTTTCTAATTGCCGAGTTTTTTGTTTGAGAACACGGGTTTCAGAATTAAACCATGGAGCAACGCGCCTGGGTCGATTGGTTTTCAGCTGCAACGGAGCCACTACGTCAAGGGCAGATTTTAGTGAGTGCATAGCACTGTCAACAAACTGATCACTATTATCACCACTGGTCAATAAGCTCATTTCTGTGAGTTCACAAGATAATGCAGCAAATGCAGGCTGGATCAATTCTTTGTACCGAGCCACAGATTTTTCAGATAATGTCCGTATCAGCTGAATTTTATCTTTTTGAGCAGAGTAGTCTTCAATCAAAACCTGAAAAGTAATTAAAAAATGGTCTGAGAGTATGGGGTTCTGAGGGAGAACATTTAGGTCCCTGACCTCTATCCCATATGTTAAGACCAGATCCAGGGTGTGCTTGTGACTATGAGTGGATTCATCAACATTTTGAATGAAACCGATACTATCTAATACAGATGTGTGTACATCTGCTCCCAAAAGAGAGCAGCCTGTCTCCAACACATGTAGAAATGCTGACTGTCCTGGCTGTGAGCCAGAGCCCTGTGGAGTTTGGGATTATGTAGACTCAGAGTGGAATAAAGTTGGATACAGCTGAGAACTGAACATAAAATGCACTTTTGTTTTGAGTCAGTGAAGCGAAAACTTCAATAATTCCTTAGTTACAGGTACCTCCCTCATTGTTGCTATTCTTGATGCCAAACACAAATTAAGAAAAAAAAAATAACATGAAAGATTTATTTGTGTGTTGTTTAGGCAAGTGCCTTTTCCTTATTTTACTCAAGTATTTGCACTTTATGGTACACAGTTAAACAAGTGTTTGTTGCATATTTCAATAAAGGTTTAAAGCAACACTAAGGAACTTTCAGTTTTCGTTGATTTTGGCGGCGCCAGTGGACAAAAGCGGTAGTGTTCTGTCTGAAGGAATACTACAGTTCCCATGAGGCCCAGCGTGTGGCGTGGTAAAATGCTGCTCCAGGTGGCGTGCTGTCGGACTGAACTCGCCTTCATTTGTTTCCAGCGGCTGTGTGAAGGACGGATAGCGACGAGGTCTTGAATCTAATGGTGGCTAAACAATGTTATACCATGATGTGACACATGCCGTAAAGCAGTCCACACATTTGGAGTGTTTCAGTGAGCAGGGTTCCAACCACCCTCCTCACAGCTGCTCAGTCCAAGTGAAGCAACACTGACGCCCTCAGGCTGACAGAGGGTCATTCAACTTGTTGTAAGTCGATGTATCATCGCAAAAGATATTAAAATGTTCTATTAAGGTTGAAAAGTTCCTTAATGTCGCTTTAATGAACTATCATCTGAATTGTCTTTATTTTTAGTTAGTATATACCTTAAACACTTCAAGCTAAAATCTAATTATAGTTATAAAGAGCAGCTTCATGGTGGTGCAATAAACTATGTTTGCTTTTCATTTATATATGATGCGATTAGTCGACTAATCGAAAAAATAATCGGTGATTAGTCGACTCCTAAAATAATCGTTTATGGCAGCCCAGAGGTAACATACGATTAAAGAGAATTAATAGGCGTGAGTTGGTATTGGTGAGTTATTAAAAGGTAATTAAATGTGCTAAAAGGCCGGAGCGAGCAGTTCCCCTGCGGTCAATCAGAGCTAGCAGCACGCTGGAGACACGGAGCTCCGAACCAGCCGCTTTAAAACATTTTTTTTATACTTATGTCAGACTATTGCCCCAAAATATGCATTATATCCCAAGTAAAATACATATTTGCAAAAAGTTAATTTAGTAAAAACACTATAAATACCATGCCTTATATTACATTGCCATTGCCTCGAAGTGTTTACAGCTCGGTTTACAACTCTGAAACTGTTGCTCAGAAACTGATGACGTCATTAGGAACGCCCTATTTTCGGAGGGGGCGGCGGCGCCCAGATGGCCGCTACGCTTTAATTTTTTCCTGGGGGAAATCCTGTAGCGGTCTGGAGAGCGGCCATGCTTGGTGTTGTCCCTCCCTGAAGTGTCCTATCTCTGCGCAGCGTCGTGATGATCCTGGTTGAGTGCGTCGATCCTGGCGATGGTGGTCCTCCTCCTCTTGGCGAGAAGTCCGGCGGGAGCTGCGGTTGCGGTCGTAGGAGTCTCTGCGCTGATGTGGAGATCCGTAGTAATCGTCCACGTAGTGGTTTTCACACCATCCCTCGGGAGTGGAGCTCCTACGACCAAACCTGGAGTCGTCTCTGTTTTGACGCTGGCGGTCCATTGACACCTGCAACTTTTCAAGTTGGTCAGAAAGTGTCTCAGAAGTCTTTATCATGTCCTTCATGTCTTCTACCTTTGCGGAGTTGATGCTGTGGGTAGTAGCTGTAGGTTGAGGTGTAAGTGGCACAGATGAAATAGCAGGGTAGACTGAGGAGCAGCAAACATCTTCCTGGCCAGATGAGCAGCCTCAATCTGCATGGCCAACTGAAGAGCCTCCTCCAGCGTCTGAACACCCTGTTCATGACATCGAAGCTGTAGGTAAGGTCAAGTCCAGCAATAAAGCGTCTGAATTCCTCCCCATTCTTCACATTATCACCATAAGTGGGAAAAGCTTCATCCACGAGGCGACTGATGTCTGCTGCAAGAACCGGTAGAGCTTCTCCTGAATTGTGAGTGCGAGCATTAATGTAACTCTGAAAAGTGGACAAGTAGGCTGTTTGTCCAAAAGCACTCTGAGGCTTCTCTGCTGGGGCATCAAAGTTAGATTTTGTGGCTTCTGGTAAGCTGTCCCAATAACTGAATACTGCACCACCCAAACATGTAGGTAGCAGCTCAGCGAAACTGTCGTCATCAGCATCAGGGTTAGCGCTCACTGTCACCTCAAAAGGACGGCACCATCTTGAAAAGTCTTCTTTACTGTCCCTCATAAACAGTTGGCGGTACTGGGGAATGGCGCGGTTTCCAGAGGGAAAAGTTAAGTCTTTCCAAAAGTTACTTGCCTTCATTAAAATTAGTCTCTTACTTCAACTTAATGACAAGCTCAGTCGTTTCTTGATGTTAAATGTCCATAAATGTCTGTGCTCTCACTGCTTCAGTAGAAAATATGGACTTACACTGTGCTTCAGCAAGAAGCAACAGAGGAGAGAATCCAGAAGGCTGATGAAATACGACAGGTCCACCTTCGCACAGTCTTTAACTCACAGCGGAAAAGTGACTGTTTCCATCTCGTTGTCCGAGGAATGAAGAAAAAGTCTGTTGTGCTGCTGTTAGCCATGCAGTTAGCTTAGCCCGCGGTGCACTAGTTTCTGGTCCCAGAGTAAAAGTCTTCCTCTGGACAGCTGAAAACTCCACAAACCTGCTGCCACCAGTGTAACACATGCATTCCGTGGTGTTAGAAAGGGCTGTTCCATGTAAATCAGAGGTCGTGGAGAGGGAATAGCTCCTCTGGGCCAGTTTTATTTTCTAGCACTACAGGAAACGTTACATCCAGCAACATCAGTCCATGACCTTTATAATAGAGAACTCATGTCCCTCCGCCAAACTATAGTCCCAAACAAGTAGTTCCACAATATAATAAGGGCCCATCTCAATTCTACCCCTCAGCCCTCCCCCTATGATATGCGCGTTCATGAGGCTTCAGGGCTATTCCAATTCTACTTTTTGAATAGGGGTAGGGGAGAGGGGGAGGGCTATTTCACCCCTTTCAGAGAAGTCTGCATCGATGCTCCCTATTCTCTATAGGGGTAGGCGGAGTTTCACATTGGCCAGAAAAAAACAACATGGTGCCCACCACGGAGTCGCACAAATGTAAGCTTGCTTTCTGTATACTATTTAAAAAGCTATAAAAAGTGTTTTAGCTTCACTGAATTTATAGATAAACTAGCGTGACAGTGTCCCAGTCATGGATTAACGTTTCAGCGCTGCGTAGCACCGTGTCCGATCGTATATTTATAACTTCTGAAGAGCGCTAATCACTGTATTAACGTCATCTTTTATCATGTTTTTAGCGTAATATGTTTGACACAGGGACCCCAATGAAACCCGACTTCTGATTCAGTTTAGAGGTGAAAATGAAGAAAAGTTTTTGAAATCAAAATACAGCGCCAAAACACAATGGGAGTAAATTATATTATTCGTCTAAACTATAATATGTCAGTAATAAAATGTGTTTATATTAGTGCTGGGCAACGATTAAATTTTTTTGATCGCGATTAATCGCACAATTTTTCTGCGATTAATCGCATTATGCGCAAAATACAATAAATGAATTCAAAAGTATGCTGTAATGATCATCCTGCCCCCAGCTGGGGACAGGAACGTTTTTTGTTTTTTTTTTTTGTTTTTTTGCCAGAATTTTGCAAGAAGTATATTTTTACAATAAAAATTTTACAATTCATCAAACATAATTAATAGCTTAAAATACCAAGTCTTTACCAAGATTGCCACCCCCGACCCCCCCAACACACACACACACACACACACACACACACACACACACACACACACACACACACACACACTCAGACATCAGCAAGAGCAGAGCCGATGAAAAACAAAGTTTGTTATGAGTGCACACTTCCTCAAACTTCATTCTATCTCTCACCCTAATACAGAGAAGACAGGATAAATTCAGTCACGCTGAATCGTGCCTCATTCAGCCAGATGGTGTGTTGAAGGAAATTTACTTTATTTTGCGTGTTTTCAGCACCTGAAGACTGCCCAGCGGGCCGAAGCGTTCTGCCGGTAAAAGACGCGATTTAAGTTTCACTTTCATTTTCGTCATATTTGCGCTCCTTATTTCAGTTTGTGCCTCATACCAGCATTTTCCTTGTGATTTTTCTGATAATTCGGCCGAGTTCATTATGGCAAATAGTGAGGAATGGACCGTGTTTCACCGCAGAAAGCGCTGCTGCTGTGTGTGCTTCTTTGATGGTGCAATGTGTGTGTGGGGGGAGGGGGGGCGTGGGGGGGCGTTAACGCCTGATGAAAATATTTGTCGGCGTTAAGGAAGCAGTGCGTTAACGCGTTAATAACGCGTTAACGTGCCCAGCCCTAGTTTATATAAATATATGTATTAATTTAGGAAATTCATAAAAGAAAATGGCTTGGAAGGGGAAGTTACAGCCCAGCAAGCTTCAAAAAAAGTGGGAGAACCTGAAAAAGAAATATAAGGTAAATAATAATACCATTATTACAAAAACAAAAGTAATTTCTAAAATAATTTCTATCGTTTCTAATATCCATAATTTTGTGTTGTTATAGGACCTGAAACTTGTAAAATCTGGCTCTGGCACAGAGGAGGGGGAAACCACTGCTGCAAATTATTTTGAAAGGGGTATCCCAATTCATAGTGCTGTAAAGATAGCCCCAGCCCTCAGCCCTATCCTAAAAGGGGTAGGAGAGTGATCGGGGCAGGGCCAAGGACTGAAGGGTAGGGGAAAGGGGTAGAATTGGGATTGTCCCTTAATAACTTGGAAAATGCAGATTAATCTAGGAAAAATAAATCATCTTACACTACTTTTCCCCTCACTGGTCTGCCCAGTGAAGTTGTGGAGGTTGATGTTGTTTGAAGAGGCATTTCCTTACATTTCAAAGCAGGACGTGTCAGTATCCCTCCACCTTCAGGTAGTGGAGTAAACAGTGAGCAGAATGTTGCAGGTGAGTGAATACACCACCTGAAAACACTTCATCCAGATAAGTCATCAATCAGCAGCTGAAGATGATCAACAAGTAACAATGGGACTGAACTGTGTTTATGAATGGAAGTTTTCACTTTGACTGCTACAGTGACACGGCATTCCTGATCTGAACCCAAGTGGTGTTCTGTTATTGGACTTCTGTGCTAGCCACAGTTTGTCCAGAGCAAACACCATGTTCGAGCACAGGGGGTCCATAAGTCCACTTGGCACCACTGACACCCTAGGTCAGAGGTCAATGATCAACTTTGTTGCCCTGTCATCTGACCTCTGACCTCGCGTTTTAGACACTCGGGTAAAGAGAGGAGCAACGCTGTGGACCGATCTCCACCTGGTGGTGAGCTGGATTCGCTGGAAGAGGAGGAAACCGGACAGACTTGGCAGACCCAAACGTGTTCTGAGGGTCTGCTGGGAACGTCTGGCGGAACCCTCTGTCAGCAGGGTTTTCAACTCTTACTTCTGGGAGAGCTTCTCTCATGTCCCGAGGTAGATTGGGGCTGCCGTGAAGCTGAAGAAGGAGCCCCTGAGAGCGCTGTTGACTTGTGGGACTCCAGAAGCAGCTGAGAGGTAATATCAGCCCAAGAGAACTGCAGCCCGAGTGGTTGTGGAGGCAAAAACTCGGGTCTGGGAGGAGTTCAGGAGGCCCTGGAGGAGGACTACCGGTCGGCCTCGAAGAAATTCTGGCCAACTGTCCGGCGCCTCAGGAGGGGAAAACCAGTCTCTACTAACACTGTTTACAGTGGAGGAGGAGCTGCTGACCTCAGCTGGGGATATCATAGGATGGTGGAAGGAATACTTCGAGGACCTCCTCAATCCCATCGCCATGTCTTCCGTGGAGGAACCAGAGGCTGAGGTCTCAGAGGTGGACTCGTCCATCACCCAAGCTGAAGTCACCTAGGTGGTCGGTAAGCTCCTCGGTGGCAAGGCACCGGGGGTGGACGAGATTCGCCCTGAGTACCTTAAGTCTCTGGATGTGCAGGGACTGTCTTGGTTGACACGTCTCTGCAACATCGCATGGCGGTCGGGGACGGTGCCTCTGGATTGGCAGACCGGGGTGGTGGTTCCCCTTTTTAAAAAGGGTGACCGAAGGATGTGCTCCAACTATAGGGGGATCACACTGCTCAGGTTCCTGGAGAGGAGGATTCGACCGATAGTCGAACCTCAGATCTGGGAGGAACAATGCAGTTTTCATCCTGGTCGTGGAACCCTGGACCAGCTCTATACCCTCCATAGGGGCTTGAGGGTTTGTGGGAGTTCACCAAACCAGTCCACATGTGTTTTGTGGATTTGGAGAAGACATTAGACCACGTCCCTCGTGGTGTCTTGAGGGCAGGCTTCGGGAGTACGGAGTCCGGGGCCCCTTGTTAAGGGCCGTCCAGTCTCTGTATAACCAGAGTAGGAGTCCGGCCTGCATTGCCGGCAGTAAGTCGGACCTGTTCCCGGTGCATGTTGGACTCCAGCAGGGCTGCCCTTTGTCACCAGTTCTGTTTATAATCTTTATGGACAGAATTTCTAGGTGCAGCCAGGGGCCGGAGGGGGTCCGGCTCGGGGACCACAGGCTTGCTTTTTTCAAATGATGTTGCCCTGTTGGCTTCATCGAACCCAGACCTACAGCATGCATTGCAGCGGTTCGCAGCCGAGTGTGAAGCAACAGGGATGAGGATCAGAACCTCCAAATCTGAGGCCGTGGTTCTCAACCGGAAGAAGGTGGTCTGCCCTCTCCAGGTCGGTGGAGAGACTCTGGCCCAAGTGGAGGTGTTCAAGTATTTTGGGGTCTTGTTCATGAGTGAGGGACGGACGGAGTGTGAGATTGACAGTCAGATCGGTGCAGCGGCTGCAGTGATGTGGTCATTGTTTCGGTCCGTTGTGGTGAAGAAGGAGCTGAGCCGAAAGGCGAAGCTCTCGATATACCGGTCAGTCTAAATTCCCACCCTCACGGGACCCTACGGTCATGAGCTTTGGGTCATGACCGAAAGGAAAAGATCCCGGACACAAGCGGTTGAAATGAATTTCCCCCGTAGGGTGGCTGGACTCCCTTAGAGATAGGGTGAGGAGCTCAGTCACCAGGGAGGAGCTCGGAGTAGAGCCGCTACTCCTCCACATCCAGAGGAGCCAGCTGAGGTGGTTCGGGCATCTCTTTAGGATGGAACCTCCTGGACGCCTCCCTGGAGAGGAGTTCCGGGCATGTCCCACTGGGGGGAGACCCCATAAGACCGAGGACATGCTGGACATAGACTATGTCTCTCGACTGGCCTGGGAATGCTTCGGGATCCTCCAGGAAGAGCTGGAGGATGTCTATGGGGACAGGAAGTCTGGGCATCTCTGCTTCGACTGCTGCCCCCGCGACCCGGCCCCGGATAAGCAGTAGAAAATGGATGGATGGGACTGGACTGTTTTTGAATGAAAGTTTTCACTTTGACTACTGGAGTAACAGTTTTTCTTTCTTTTTTTTTTTTGTTTTTTTTAAGGTGGACTTTAGAGTTAATGTTGCAAATCACAAGAATTATTATTTTGTCCTTTGTGAGAAGATACTAATGAGATCATCTTTTATCTCCTGCTTTTGTTTCCTTGCAGAGCTCCAACAGGACCATGACTGCAGAGAGGAGCAGCTCTTTGAACAGGAAACACACTGCTGTCTAGAACAGGACCACCCAGAACCTCCACACTTCAAAGAAGAAGAACCAGAACCTCCACACATCAGAGAAGAAGAACCAGAACCTCCACACATCAGAGAAGAAGAACCAGAACCTCCACACTTCAAAGAAGAAGAACCAGAACCTCCACACATCAAAGAAGAAGAACCAGAACCTCCACACATCAAAGAAGAAGAACCAGAACCTCCACACATCAAAGAAGAAGGGGAAGAATCAGAACTCCATCAGTTTAAGGAGGAGCAGGAGGAACCAAGCTCCTCACAGACTGAGGAACTCAGGAGCAGCCAGAAGGGAGAACAATTCATTGTGAAGTTTGAAAGTGAAACCTTGAAGGTCCTTGCTGAGGAGATCCTTTTTGAAACACGTGGCCCAAGTTTCAGAAAACCAGGCCACAAGAAAACTCACACAGGTGAGAAGCCTCATTCTTGTGAAACATGTGGCAAAAGTTTCAGGTATCGGAGTCATTTGTTGATCCATAAGAGAACTCACACAGGTGAGAAGCCATATTCTTGTGAAACATGTGGCAACAGGTTCCGTCGACAGGTTGATTTGTTGCGCCACATGAGAACTCACACAGGTGAGAAACCATATTCTTGTGAAACATGTGGGAAAACGTTCAGACAACACAGTCATTTGAGTGACCACATGAGAACTCACACAGGTGAGAAGCCGTATTCTTGTGAAACATGTGGCAAAAGTTTCAGTCAAAGCTCTATTTTGAATGTCCACCTGAGAACTCACACAGGTGAGAAGCCATATTCCTGTGAAACATGTGGCAAAACTTTCAGCCTACAGAGTCGTTTGTTCGTCCACAAGAGAACTCACACAGGTGAGAAGCCGTATTCTTGTGAAACATGTGGCAAAACTTTCGGTCACCGGTGTAGTTTCAATGAGCACATGAGAACTCACACAGGTCAGAAAACATATTCTTGTGAAACATGTAGTAAAAGTTTCAGTGAACGGCGTCATTTGTTGCGCCACATGAGAACTCACACAGGTGAGAAACCATATTCTTGTGAAACATGTAAGAAAAGGTTCAGGCAACGGCGTGATTTGAAAGTCCACTCGAGAACTCATACAGGTGAGAAGCCTCATTCTTGTGGAACATGTGGCAAAAGGTTCAATGGACAGAGTCATTGCCCCAGTTTACATGGGTGTTTTTTTCAATCCGATTGTAAACAATCGTATTAAACGGAGTGTATTCATGAACACCATACAAAGTGATCCACGATGAATCCTTGTTTACAAGGACCCTGGGTGAAGCGGATTATGCAGCGTCCTGTGACGCTGCATAATCCGCTTCCGTGACGAGGAACTTTCAGGTCTTTAGCTCTGCAGCAGCAGCAGTCCTCAGCGCCGAGCAAAGTGTTTTTATCTGCTGATATCTGCTCAAATAATGTCCCAACATCTCCATGATACACTGCTGAAGGAGTGGCTGCTCCTCTGGCCGCAGCACGTCTCGGTGTGTGCTCTGTGCCGCCAGCCGATGTTTCGAATTAACTGGTGCCCGTGTTAACTTGTGACTAGGGATGCACGATATGGAAAATTGTTACCGATAACTGATAATTTACTACTTCTCATGACCGATACCGATAACCGATAAGTTATAATGTAATATATATATAGATATAAGATATAAGATATAATCTTAAAATAATCTGAAGTTTGTATACCAAGGAGAATAAAAACATTGAAGATGCAGTGTTAAAAAAAAGTAATACTTTAGTAGCTCTGGCCTGACTATAACAGAAAACTGCAGTACAAACTCTTCACATGTTCATTTTTTTTTTTTTTTTTTGTGAAAATATCAGTTACAATGAGTAAGAGTCTATTTTTTCCAAACAAAAATAAATCAAAATAAAATCTCCTGTAATTGTTTACACACTGTCAAACTTCTCAAAACTCGTTTCAAATATAATGACATCAGATCCCAACTTCAGCATAAACTGCATCCTTTAAGAAAAGGCTTTCACAGAACTGTGACTTGTTTGTCTGCCAAAAAATGAAGTGAAATAGTTTTCAACTATGAAATAAATTAAATGCATTGACATCAAATCTAAAAGCTCGGGGTGTCAAACGTTTACAATTTTCTACACGAAACGTCACAGATTTATCTTTTTCTATTGCAGTTGTGCTAAATGACCACAAGATGGCTCAGTCTCGATTGAAATACACTATCTCATAATTCCATTTAATCAAAGACATTACACTAATTTTCAGACAAAAGGGCCATTTCAGCTGTTCACTTGATATGTTCACCAAACGTCTTGTCACATTTCTTTAATTTTTTGTATATAAAATCCCTTATGCTAGCTTGTGAACCGCTAGCGGTAGCTCGCTAGCTAGCGTTAGCATCGATGCCGCAAAAGGATTTCGTGTTCAAAGTGTCACCTGAAGCGCCCCACTGTCCTCCACAGAGAAAAGGATTCAAAGCCAGCTGAGAAGGATGCAGGGGTTCGTGTCAACACCCTGGTGTTAAGTGGTCTTACAGGGGGTGGAGACCAGGACTGTAAACTGCCAATTGTGCCCGTCCAAGTAAAATCTGAAAAAGGAAATAAAATTGTCACCACTTATGCATTTCTGGATGAAGGGAGCACAGCAGTGTTCTGTGCAGAAAGCCTGATGAATAAACTCAATCTCACTGGGAGAAAGGGACACATCCTTCTACGCACAATGGGGACAACAGAAGGTTGTGAGCAGCAACACTTTGTCTGGACTGGAGGCGGCTGCGCTGCATGGAGACACATTTCTCAAGTTGCCTAATGTGTTCACACAGGAGTCCATGCCAGTGTCTAAAAGGAACATCCCGACAAGGAAGGATATTAAAAAATGGCCTCACCTGAAACACATTCAACTACCTCCAATCAATGCAGAAATTGAGCTTCTTATTGGAGTGAATGTACCTGGAGCCATTGGAGGTGGTGCATAGTGTGAGGGGAGGACCTTTTGCCACAAGGACCAGGCTCGGATGGACCGTAAATGGACCACTAGGAGGCAGCAGTGAGACGACTGCAGACAGAAAAGAGCCACCAATAACTGTCAACACGGTCTCTGTTGCCAGGCTGGGAAAGGTTTGGCAACCTCGGAGGCAATCATCTCCACTCCTCCACCCCTCTGATGTGAATACTTCAAGGTCGGCTCATGAATCAAAGATCAATTCAAAGAAGAAACATTTGGTTGAATACAAAGGGCCTAAGAAGGTGAAAGTGGAAGTTAAAGCTACTCAAGCAGAAGATGTTCCACTTCCTATAGATATCATCTCTGAAAAAGCAAATGAACTGATGGTTAAAGAAACGCCACCCCCCCACCTACTGGAAAGAGTTCATGGAGAAGCGGTGGCAGAACCTCTCATTCAGTGTTCTTCAGGAGAATGAGAAGTTACATGAAACATCGGAACCAAAGAGGAGCAGATTTCCAAGCTTGAAAACGAGGAAGAGGAACCACAAGAATTGGCACAAGTCCAATACATGTCTGGAAGGTACATGTTTTGGAAAGGATCTCGTGAAAGGATACTTACCTCAACTACAGGGGCACCAGACATGGCCAGGAGCGAGGAAGAACCTCAACGTGAGACCTCGTCTTCATCATGGACAGCACCGCACCTCGGAACTCATGGCTGATGGGACGAGTGATTCAAACCTCTTCAGACCGTCGTGGATTTGTCCGTCAGGTTCGGATAAAAGCACCAAACAACTGTCTGGATCGGCCTGTTACCGAGATCGGTTTGCTGCAGGAGGCTGAAGCTGGTTAAAGATGAGCTGGCTTACGTAGAGACATTGGTTTTGTGGATTATCTCGAGGAACTATGTGTGGATTATCCTTTTGATTTTTTTCTTTTTTGGTCACAGTTGGCTGTCTGTGAATTCGCCTTTTTTTGACGTTTTCGGCTATTCCTGATTTTTTGAAGTTTATACTTAAGACTTGAAAAGAAGAAAGAAGATTCCATTGTGGATTATTATTATTTGATGGACATTATTTCAGTGATTTATAAATTGTTATTGATATTCTGGCTCCATGTATTTTCTGATTTGGTAATTATTGAACAATAATTAAGGGGCTGGTGTATAGGAGCCATAATATAGGGTGTGTATGTGTCACTGGGTGTTTAAGGTTTCTATGGTGATGCGCGGGTGCTTGGTCACGTGACGCATGCGGTGGTGGGCGGTGACGGTCAGGTGGTTATTAAAAGGTGTGTTCACCTGCAGGCAGGGGGAGAGAGGAGAGCGGGGTCGCCATAATTTTTGTTGAGCGTTTGCTGTGTTTTGGCCCGTTTTCGTTGATGCACGTTCACACAAAGAGGTCACTGGAGGTGCAGCCGACAGTGTGTGCTGACTGATGTGAATTAAACAATTTGAACTGCACTTACGTCATCGTGTGCTTTCTGGAGGACGCGGCAGCGCGTTGGACAAACAAGAACCCTCACCTTTCCTCTCAGGGCGACAAGGTTGGCTTGGAGTCACCGATACACTAATGCTAGCTAGCGTTAGCATCGATGCTAGCTGCAGCGTCTCTCATTCCAGCTTGTTGGGGTGTTTCCATGGTGGGTGATCGCTCCTAGATCCCATACTGCTGTTGTAAACCAGCTCTGCCTGACACAGCCTACACCTAACAGTAGGTTCCATTTCGAAAAGCTGCCACACTGCGCCCAGCTCGTCAGCTGCATTCGCCTCCGAAGTCAACTTGAATGCAGCACTGGCTGTGGCAGCCTTTGGAAGCTACGGAGGGGTGCAAAAAGCCCTCCTCCTCCTTAGCAGTCAAGATTCAGGGCAGCAGTGAACCTGCAGAACAAACCCGTACTGCAGGTGCGTCTCCTCAACAAGCAGTTTTACACTAATTTATGGGTTCAATTTATCGGATAAAATTAATTTATCGGATCGATAAAAAATGACGTCATATTTGCCCCAAATCGGCTGATAATTTATCGGACCGATAATTATCATGCATCCCTACTTGTGACCAGTACATGACTGAAACTTAGTCGTTCTGGCGAACGTCGGTTATCAACAGTTACAGTGAGTGTATACGTTTAAAGTCTTTTGTGAGTCTTACTTTAACAACTGCTGTAATCAGCATGCGTTTACACAGACCTTCGCCGTCATTACTTAACACGGGAACCAGTTAATCCATAACACCAGCCAGCGATCGCTGGTGTTCTGCTATGGAGCTCTTTATACAACTCGCTGTTGAGTGATTTGGTTCCATCTCACCTCTCCAGTGTTTGTTCTGTCGGGGTTTTTTAATAAAAAAGTGTTTTTCAACCACCGTGGTGTTCTCTGCTGGTTTTTTGACTGTGCTGCTTTCCATTTACTGGCATGTCACACGTCCCTACTGTGAGGGGAACGCATGCGCGTAACAAATACTCCCCCTGTTTAATCCGCTCGGCTGTCAGGCACGTTTATAAGGGACACGGTGCAGATCATCGATCGGCGTAGACCGCCTCCTACAATCGGCTCCAAAATACAGTCCGCTTTGAGTGAAGCAGATCCACTCGGTTGTTTACATGACACATTTTACAATCCGCTCCACGTATAATCCGCTTATACTTGGTCCATGTAAATGTGCCTATTTGTTGCACCACATGAGAACTCACACAGATGAGAAGCCTCATTCTTGTGAAACGTGGTAAAAGGTTCAGTCGACAGAGTGATTTGAAGGACCACATGAGAACTCACACAGGTGAGAAGCCGTATCCTTGTGAAACGTGGGAAAAGATGTCTTTATTGTCATTGATTGCTGTACCAGCGGAATACTCAAATGGATGAAATCATGAAAGACAGAGAGTTTATTCAGGAAGTCCAGCTTGAGGCCAGAATCATCAGAGATCATCCAGTTTGAAGGAAACTTTCCTGATTCTGACACTGTTGAGACTGAGCTTCAGGAACAGTTCAGTCTGTGGTCTGTGTTCAGCCACTCTTCTGTTGTTTGGCATTTTGATGGCTGTGTTCCTCAGTGGTAGACCAATGCTGTAGTGACCCTCTGTCAGCTTAGCAGACTGTGACACCATCTCAAGAAACTGGACATCCTCCCTTGACATCTCCCGTCAGTCACCTCGGCACTCTGGGAAGTCATTGTTGAACTGCTGATGCCACAGCTCATCCAGAGTGACCACTGTAGTGCGGTTGGAGGTAACCTAAATGAGTCCACTTGTAGTTCCATGGCCAGTGTCTCCTCTGAGCGGACCATTGATGATCCAGCCCAGTCATGTTTTGACCGCGTATGGCCCATCTTCCACACTGGGCACCACTTGCCATGGTTCCATAGCCTTGGGCACGTCTGTGCCGATGAGAAGGCTCTGCCTGGATTTTAGGGATCTTTCCTGACTGAGGTGAGGCCACTTGTCCACTTCCTCTTGCAATGGGATGTTCTGTTTGCGAGCAGGGATTTCCTTCTGACAGTAGATGTCGGGCAGCTCCAGGTAGTCGGTATCATCCATGCAGCTGACCTCGAGGCCAGACACCACTTGGCTGCTCACGAGCCGCTCGCCTCCCATGGTCTTCAGCAAGATACTAGTTCTTCTGCCGGAAATGTTAAGTGAGGTCATCAGCTTCTCGGTGCAGAAAGTGACGTTGCTGCCTGGGTTGAGGAACGCATAGGTCGCCACCACCTTGTTGCCCCTGAACAATAGCCAAGATGTTGTCCACGTTGCCTTCCCCAGTTGCTCTGCAAGTCCTGCTCTCTGCGCTGTTGCATCCACTGACCACTGAAGTGGCCCTGCTTTTTTCTGATGACTCGGCCTTGTGTTTCGACTCTTTGGATGCGTCGTTGAAAGTCTCCTTCTTCGGCTTTCCCTCACCAGATGTTACTTGATCTCTGATCTTTATGTGAAGAACTGTTGGATGACTTAGCTGACAGGCTTGACAGCTCATCTTTTCATTGCAGGCATTTGCCATATGTCCCTGCTTCAAGCAACCGAAGCACAAACCCTGCCTTTTGAGAAAGTCTATTTTCTCCGTGTGGAGTGACCTCTTGATCCTTTTACAGTTTTCCATGGCATGTTGTCCTTGGCAGAAGAGGCAAGGGGTGGAAAAGGCACAAATAGTATCCCCCTTGGCTTTAATTTTTGTTTCCAGTGGGTTGTTGACTGTCGTAGCCGCTGTAGTGAAAACCCTTCGAGCACCGCTCCTTCTAAGTAATCTCTCATCCATGTTGTGAGCTTTATCTCTGCCTTTGTTTCCATCAGCGATGTGGCCGAAGAGAGGGTGCAAGGCTTCCTTGGCTTGTCGGTTCACAAAGTCTACCAGGTTGCTGAACCTAGCTCTACGTTGTTCTTCTTCTTGGAGATTGTAGGCTTTGCTTCTCCACCTTTCCCTCTGTTTGTACAGAAGCTTGGCAATGATGGTTCGCATATGGGACGCGCTGTCAAGCTCTTCCATGTACTCCATGTTCCTCATGGCATTGAGACATCCAGCGAGGTAGAGTCCAAAGGAGTGAAGCGCTTCTCCATCATCTGACTTGATGGCAGGCCAGTTCAGTGCCTTGTCAATGTAGGCAATGGAAATCTTGTATCCATCTCCAAAGTGCTCCTTTAAGAGTCTCTTTGCTGTGCAGTAGCCATGTTCTGGTTCCATGTGAAAGCAACTTCTGATCAGCTCTCTGGGTTGTCCTTCTGTGTACTGCTCCATGAAGTACAGCCAGTCTTTGTCACTGTCTGTTTTGTCCTCCACTCCATGTTCGAAGGCCCTAATGAATAACCTGTACTCCAGAGGATCCCCCTTGAATATTTGAATCTTCTGAGGAGGCAGAGCATTAAGGTTCTGCTGTTTGGCTAAGAAGTCCACGATGCCTTGTGCGGAGTCTCGTTGTGGAGCTTCCTGCTCCCTCTGTCTAACTCTAGCAGGAGTACTGTGGTCGATGTTGCTGGCCGGCTCTGTATTGTCAGCAGCAGGGTGAGTAGGCATGGCTTCTTTGCGAGCTTGTGCAATCTCAAGATAAGAGTTCATTCCGTATTCATGGCTCACACAAGATGCACCTGCCCTGACTCGCCAACTCCTCCAGCACTCTACACTTCGTTTCTGAGGCTGCTAAAGCAGTCTGGATTTGCAGTTCTTCTCTGTCTGCCTTTAGCTTCATCTCCAGTTCCTTTAGCTTCGCCTCCTGTTCATCGAGCAATCTCTTCTGTTTTAAGGCTGCAGCTTGGGCTACTAACTCAGCCTTCTCCAATTCAGCTTTCACACGCGCTGATGAAGCGGATGATGATGATCTGGATAGCGTTGCTGAAGACGTTTTAGATCCTCTCTTTTTCCTAACCCCTGCGACAGATGCACTGTCTTCAGGTGCAACCTCATTATTTGTCTTCTCTGCGTCAATTAAACGCTGTTGCAGTTCCTTAATCCATGCCTCGGCTTTCACGGTGAAACTATAGAACATGTACGCCTTGGGTGTGAACCATCCATCCTGATCTGCCTTCATCTCATCTTCTGATATCTCACTCAATAATGCTTTGACTGAGATTTTAAGTTCGCAAAACTCTCCAAATAGCTTATTGAATTCAACCATTGTCTGTACAACTGGGAGATTGTTGTCATCACCAGCCTCCATCAGCTGATTAATCTGATTCATTTTACTTGTCAGCCGATCAAGCTTAGCTCTTCTATTGTTAATAGCATTACGAATCTTCTCTTCCAGAGCTTTCTCCGTCATTTTGACCTTTCGAGGTTCAGTACGTTGTGACGCTGATGCAGACTCTTTCACTTGGCTCATGTTGACTGTATGTTGCAGCTATTGAAAGTCACTGTAATGGCTGCCACTGAGTTCTCCAAAGCGAGCCTGTCAGTCAAAAATGAGGGCTAAGCGAGCCTTTCCTTACACACCTCAGGAGCCTGTCAGTCACTGACGAGGGCAAAATGAGTCCACAGCACATCCACGTTGGAGGGCTTAAACAGCGCCTGCCTTATTGACCTTCATTACTCACGGCGGGAGTCTTTACTTTTTTCCTTTTTTCCCATCAATCCAGGAATCCTTGGTCCACTTTTTCCTCTTGGGGTGGAGTTTTCTTACAAACTGTGAGCGCCGACGGTCCACAGAGCAATGTTTACTTTCCTCGCGCTGTCATGGCTGCTTCCAGTGGCAATTAATCCTCAACGGTCAGGGCCGGCCCAAGCCTTCATGGGGCCCTAAGCAAAATTTGAGTTTGGGGCCCTCTATTACTGCCAATATTCATCATTCACATATACTATAACTCATTTCATGTTCTACTCTGTCATTACGAATACACTTATTAAAACTAGATGTCAGATCTTTTTGTTGTAGTTAGATTGTAATCCACAGGCCGTGGAAGCAGACAACAGATTAGCAAACTTGAAGAAAATTCTTTCAATTAATAAGAGGCAAAGTCAGCAACTGCCCCTCCTGGCAACACGGGAATCAATGCATAAAACCTCAAAGAGCAGCCTGGCATGTTTTACCTATGGTTTATAATCTGAAATGATAGGAAATTCAGCAACAAGAGCAGCCTGGGGTTGATTTACTTAATATTCAAAGTGATCAGGCACGTGCCGTGAGCTCCAGGGTTAGGTAGGCAGACAGTCGCAAACTGCGACGGACACACCAATGACAATTTCCATGTGTAGGCAGGTCAGTGCCAGCTTACTCTAACAAAATCAAGAACGTATAACACCATTAAAAAAAGCTTAAACAATGACTTAATAGCAGTCCCAAGACTCTCCCAATTAACTTTATCTCTCATGACCACACAGCGCATTCCTGGTTTGTGATCGAGACGCAAAATGAGGGGGAAAATGACAATTCGGACGCGGAGCTGTCTGCGGTGCTGAAACGTCTCTCTCTCTACAGGGTCCACACCCCAACACACATTTAATGAAAGAACACCTGAAAGCAAAAACAACATGCTCAAAGCTCGACTGCACATATGTGCCGCTCCTCTTGCCCCTAATTCATGTTATTCACACAGTTGTCACAGTTAACAGACTCAGCATGAAGTGATTCTCCACTGCCCTCCTCTGCTGACTGGATTTCACAAGTGAAGTTGGTTCGCAGCTGGGTGAAGCTCGTTCGCAGGTGCGCTAACCGTTAGCGGCTAGCGTGACTTCATTCAGAGAGAAACCACATTTTCAGCAACACTGCTTAAAAACAAATAAACTCGCTTACTTGCCTTTATGAAAATGTCGAGAGCAAACAACCATGTTGGCAGATATGGAGTGGAAAGTGCTGCGACCCCCGCCGTCTGACGCCTCTTCCTCATTTCCTCAGTCTGCCCCCCGTCATTTCTTTTCCAGGTGGGAAACTGGAAAAAACGGAGCCTGCCTTCTGTCCTGCTCCCATTCCGTTGATGTGACTTATTAAGGCAGCCTATCACGTAACACGATCTTCCCATTTCTGAGAAATAATGCCGCACTCAAAGACGTGAATCACAGAGTGAGACCGTGGCCTGGGAAATGGAGATTCAATCCCACAATGCATCAGAGTGACGTCACCTGAAAAGGACCGATTCACTAATTATCCGTGAACGTACGTAGAGCATTGGCAGAGCAGAGTAACGTAAAAAAGGCAGCGTAGCGATCTGCCTTTTTGCGTACATGAGTTTTAGATGGAGAAACCGACTGCGCCTGCGCGAACCCACATCATTGCGACGATATGACAGATCAAGGCAGAGCAGCGCTGTGCCTTCAGGAGAGGGCGTGGCCTTCAGGAGAGGGCGTGGCCTTCACTGTAACACAGCGCGAGGGGAAGTTACTTGTGCAGCTTCTCTGCTTGGCCAGGAGGAGTCTGTGTTGAGTCTTTTTTACTGGGCTGTGAAAAGCACTAAATGCCGTCACTTTCAAGCTGACAGGTACTATATTACTATGTCCGAAATTAAAATGTGAAAAATTATATATAAAATAATAACAATAAAGAAATTGAAAAGAATTAGAAAAGCGAATTATTAAAATGGAATGATTTCATTTTCTCCTATCAGCCCAGGGTAGGCAGTCCCTGTCTACCCTGACTGCACGTCACTGAAAGCGATATACTGAAAGTCATCTATGCCAACTAAAAGCAACAAAATAACCAATCATTTATTGTAAACACAATCTGCTTTATTGTTTTATTTTTAAATAAACTTGAACAACAAATGTACAAAAACAGACAGTATGAAACAAACTTTTCTTTCTGAGTCTGTCAGGACAGACGGCCACTCAGCTGGGTCTACCGGAGGACCTGCTGGTCCCTGCTGCAAACTGGATGTTGCTGAATTAGTCGATGAAACATCAACCTCGACGACCAAACATGAAGGACCTATAAGGAAAGTAATATTTTTTTGACAATATTTTTAATTTCAGAATGTTCTGCAGTACACTGAGGCTGTTTTGTTGTCAATTTACCAGGTAGAGCTGAGGTTGCAGCAGAAACAGAAATTTCACTCCTTTGCATAACTCATTCCATAATTCAATAACCTTCATATATTCTCTCACACTTGTCTGGGTTACACTTCCATCTCGCCTCTCCAGTGTTTGTTCTCTCGGGGTTTTTATTTAAAAAAAAGTTTTTTTCACCCACCGTCGTGTTTTTCTGCTTGTTTTTGGCTGCCTCCTGTTTACTGCATACGTCATCACGTCATTACGTACGGGGATCCCCGTTTAATCCGCAATGCTGCCCCGTCCCTGCTGCCGTCCACTGTGCCGTAAAACCAGACTTTTCAAATGAGTATGAACGTGAACCTCGTGCGCCACTCATTCTTGCCAAAGTGAGCGTTCACGTTCATGATATGAAAACTGAATCGCTCAGTTCGCAGTTCACCGTAATTATGAACGTGTTCAGTGAACGCCGTTCATTGAACTCGCTCATGCACAACACTGGCTGGGGACAACGGCGGCGGCCGGTCCGCTGGAAGGCCCGCGGTTTAATGCGTGCGTATGTGCGCGCGTGTTGGAATCCTCTCGCGGGCCGGATTGGAAGGTTCGGCGGGCCGGATCTGGCCCACGGGCCGCTTATTGGGGAACCCTGCCGTACAGTGTGAGAACTGGGGATGCAAACAATTAATCGATTATCTATTAATTGTCTAAGAAATTACTCGATTAAAATAAATTGCTTGCAATTAATTACGTTTTGAACCTGTAATTCCCCGCAAGCCCGCATGAGGGTGCACTTGACGCTAGACATCCTTGACACACGCGGTAACACAGAAGAAGCTGACGTCTAACGACAACAAGACAGACGAGAAGCTGTAAGCTGGCAGGATGAAGGGGACAGGACGGAGTTCGGTATGGAACCACTTTAAGTTAGTCAATGACAACATCGACGCCAAATGCACAATCTGTGGAAGTATTTTAAAGTACAACTCCTCCACAACTCCGCTAAACTATCACCTCAATACGTGACATTCAGCCGTGCTGCGAGGAGCGAGCAGCTCTCAGCCTGGAGTCACCGCAGTGTTGGGACGACGAGTGACTCCAGGAAGGCAGAGGGCGCTACCGTTACTGCAGACATGCTGCCAGTACATGTGATTGAAGGACAGGGGTTTAGAGAGGTAATAAAGTGCTCATATTTTTAAACAGAAATAGATAAGTGTCACACTTTGAAATGAGGACCACCATGGCATGGGTGTTTCTGTTTCGTTTATGGGCACAGCCGTTATTCTCAGGGATGTTTTTAGTTGTTTACAGGCAACTTGTAATTTAATGTAAAGGAGGATTATAAATGATGCTAATTGTCCAATTGTGACTTAATTTCTTTTCAGAATTTATGTATTTTTTTATGCTGCTAAATAAGAGACACTCCACTAATTTATTTTCAAGTTAAAATCACCTTCATTTTAGTTCTATTTGTTTTGCTTCTAACAGACAGTGCACTTAATTTTCATGTTTTCAACGAGCCTTAAATTAGCCTTTTTAGTGCATTGTTCAATTTGTAAATGTGTTGTTCCCTGCTGTTAAGAATAAATATTTTGTTAAGGAATATGATTTGCATTTTCTCTTTCATAAGAAAGACAGCATTTTCGTAGAAATTAGGGATGCACTTTTTCATTTTTTTTTAATGACCGATAACCGACACCTTTTAACCGGTTAATAACTGTTAACCGAAGGCCTGTCCATGCTTCACATGTCCGCATGGGTGTGCGTTGTGTGTTGGTCCGCGTGACGGAAAAAATCGTCATAAATTCCTGTCCGCTGGGGTCCGCGCGGACCATTCCGCGGACGTCCGCGCAGCCTCCAGAATTTGTGACCGCGTTGCGCGCAGGTCGCGCCAGTATAGGTATGCGCCAGAGCGGTTTATACCGTTTATAACGCCCACCCCTATACTCTGCGGCGTGGCGCTTCAGGAGGTTCAAGAGATTTCTCCTGTTCCCCGTCTTTGTGGGAACATGGACTCTACATCATTCTCAATCAATCAATCAATCAATTTATTTTTGTATAGCCCAGTATCACAACAACAGTTGCCTCAGAGGGCTTCAAGATGTTACATTTGTCAGTAAAAGTAAAAACAGTGAATAAGCATAATGGTAATATGTCAATATTTACAGTAACGAGACAGAACGAAGCAACCACCGCCTTCGACCCTCACATCCGGCAAGAAAAAACTCCAAAAACCCAGTGGGAAAAGAAGAAATCTTGGGGAGAACCACAGTATGGAGGGATCCCTCTCCCAGGGACGGACAGCTTTGGCAACAGCTAGCATGAGACAATAAGAAGTAAAGCACACCACTCTGTTTTTTGTCCGACCTCAAAAAACCACAGTCCGTCCATTCCACCGATGTTTTTGTGTCCTTCTTGTCCACAGTGTCTCAGTCCTCCGCTGAGCCTTGGGCTGTTTCTTCTGTCGCTTCATCGGCGAACACTCATTTTCTATCCACCAGTGCTGTCGGCTGCATGTGTTGCGGCTAGCTGCTAGCCTGCTACTGTGTCGTTTGCTACTCGGCTCTGTTCCAGCACCGGATTGGTTCAGCGCCTCGCAGACTCGGAGCAGCTCCCATTGTCATTGGCTGTTGGTATATGGTCTGTCACAACACTGAGAAACGCCGTCTATCCAGAAGTCTGTCCTCCATGTTTCATACCTCTATCAAGGGAAAGTTATCTTTCCACATATATCGCTATCGTTGTGTCGCCCAGCCCTACCTGTAGGTGATGACACCTGAACATGAGCAGCAGTCTGGGCTCTCTGCCATGTACCAGAAAGTAAGGTGAATATCCGGAGCTTGGACCAGGTGTGGCGTTAAAAGAGAACCACAGCTGGTAAAGAGTGGTCCCATTCTCCTCCAGTGTCCTGAATCAGTCCAGCCAGCTGTTCTTTAACAGAAGCTCAGTAACAGTGCAAACTGACTGAAAAGGATGGTCAGCCTCAGTGGATTCTCCAGGAGCCCTGTGCTGTGGCTCAGGCTTTCTGAAAGCCTCACATGACTTGAACAGGTTACAGAAGTTGTCAATATCAGATCTCATTCCCGGCCAATAACACATTGTCACAGCTTTCTTGAATGTGCGCTCAGCACTCTATGACCAGAAGAAAATGTTGATTATGTGCTGGAGTTAGTGATTCATGGAGTGATAACCGCTGCAGCACGTCCGGTTTGAACATAATATAGTCCTCAGAAGCAACAACCAGGCCGGTTTGTCTTTCAGTTGTTTGATTATCAAGGTGAACGTGTGTGTGGTTTCTGAAATACAAATACAAAGATACAAAGGAAAACAATAACGGTTTCACATATGGCTGACTCGTTTGTGCATGTTAATTAACTGAGGCTACGAAGATTCAAACAAATTTAACTACTTCCACTCGCAAAAATCTCTGTGCACATAGAAATATACAATCACAAATATATCTTCCCAGATATGCACTTACTTGCTAATGCTCACACACATCATCAGCTTCAGGGAGAAACTCCATTTTCATCTGAAACATAACTGGGTCCTAGCTTTAGGTGGCCGAAAATGTGCCTGAACAAAATTAAACAATTTTAAGGAATTTTGCCACAAGTGGGTGCTAGAACAACATATATCAATGCAACCTGGCCTTTTTAACAGCCGCCCCAAAATCTGGGGACCAGATTTGTGTCCATTAGGCCAGTTGGGAGTCTTCTTCTTGTGGGAAGGCGGGTAACTTAAGAAGGTGAGCCACAGATCTGACAAAGATTTTGTTCTTTACATGAACTTCTGCAGCTCGCATGTTGGTATCATTTCCCTGCAGGACTGTTCTGACTGTTCCGACTGGCCAGAGGGCTCTTGGAGCTTGTGGGTCAGCCAGCAAGACCACAGTTCCGTCTTTAAGATTGTCTTTGTCCTCTGTCCATTTGTTCCGCGTTTGCAGGGCAGGTAAGTAGTTCCAGGTGAAACGTCTCCAAAGCTGGTCACTGAGAACTTGACTGTGTCTCCACCGTTTCCTGCTCAGAAGGTCAGATTCAGGATACACAACCTGTGGTAAAGCAGAACCATGCTGCTCCATCTAGAGGGTGTTTGGCGTGATAGGATCTGGATCTGCAATGTCCAACGACACACAACCCAGTGGTTTGGAGTTCAGCATGCCTTCAGCCTCCACTAACACAGTTCGTAACACTTCCTCAGGTACAACTTGCACTCCCAAGGTGGTACGGAGGGCAGCTTTCACAGATCTTGTCTCTCTCTCCCACACTCCTCCAAAGTGTGGGGCGTTTGGTGGGTTAAAGTGAAAGTCAATCTGCTGCGAGGCCAACTGTGTCTTGAGAAGGGGAGCTAGTACACTGAAGGCCTGCTCCAACTCAGCTTTACCTCCTCTGAAATTTGTCCCCTGATCAGAGTAAACTTCCTGTTGGTTTGTCCCTCCTGGCGATTAGTAAAGACATCAGGAAGGAATCGCTGTCGAGACTGTTGAGGTCAGTGTAGATGGCTCTGGTGGTGAGGCATTTATACAGAATGCCCCAACGTTTCTCGACCCTCCTGCCTATCTTGACCTCTAATGGGCCAAAACAATCCATCCCTGTGGAATAGAATGCTGGGAGGTCAAGCCTGAGACGGGCCGGAGGCAGATCGGCCATTTTGGGTACCTCTGGCTTAGCTCTCCATTTCTGACACTCAGGGCATTCATGCTGGAGCTTGCACACTGCCTGTCAGTCTCTGAGAATCCAATAGCACCTGCGTATCTCCAAGAAGACTCTCTCAGATCCAGGATGATGTAACTGCTCATCATAGGCCTTGATAATGAGTTTAGTGATGTGATGCACTGGATCAAGCACAGTTGGATGAAGGCTATCTGGGGTCAAGTGACAGTGGATTTTGTCAGCCCTCTATCTTGATCCCACTCAGGTGACAGTTTCAGGAGCCAGCTACTGGAATGAACAGATTTACCAGCTTTCAGGTGTTCTACTTGCGCGGGGAAACTGTCACATTGTGCTCATCTGAGAGAAATCATTTCAGCCTGACGGAAATCTTCCGCTGAAAGTTCGTCTTTGCTAGCTGCCCCATGCAAGCTCTGGGTGGTGGCCTCCAGCAAGTCTTGGAGATGTGTAAACTGGTGTGGTTCTGGCCATAGAGAACCAGAGCTGTCTGAAATGTGACCACCGAACACAAATTCTCTCATCTCATCCGAGATATCCTTACTTGCAACATCTGGTTTGACAGGCCACATCGAAGGATGTTGCCTCAGGAATTTGGGACCTTGACTCCAGTGTTTTTTTTTTTGTTTGTTTGTTTGTTTTTTTTTAGATAGGCAAGAGTCTTTTCACATGTGATGTCATTCGCAGGATTATTTTGTGAATCCACGTAATGCCATGACTGTGGATTGGTGAGCTCTTGTATCTCAGCTGTCCTGGTCCCAACGAACACTTTGTATTTGCAGGACTCTGACTGCAGCCAAGTAAGAATTGTTGTGGAGTTGGTCCAGTAGATGTAGTCATCTATTTACAAAGTGAGCTCCTTCCTCAATACTGCTCCAAGTTGAGCTCCACTCAAGGCAGCTCTGCTGGTTTGATCTTTTTGATGAAACCTGAGGTGACAAGTTTGTTCATTTCCTCTTTGTAGGCTGTAATCTTACTCGTGTCCTTTGCCAACCTTTTCTCTGTGCTGCGTAAATGGGAAAGAACAGCTTCCATTGGCACTTCAAGTTCCCCTTCCACAGCAAAGGTGTGGCATATCTTTGAACACCATTTACTTCAACCCTGACAGGTTTTTATGACGAAGTCTTAAGTGCTTCTGGGTCCTCTCTTTACCTGGTAACAACCTTTCCACTCCGATATGGCAAAATGTCCAGCTGCCACAAACGTTCAACATGAGAAAGGATGTCTGTTTAAGGCGAATGGGTGGATGTAAATAAAAATTTTGCGGTGGGGGGGAGTGTGTTTTCTGTACCTTGATGGTCCTTGTAGAGTCCAGCCCAGTGCAGCTGGACCATCTGGAGGCCCCCGTTGGACTGGCTCCGTTGGAAGGATGAGGTGTGGATGTTAAGACCCTATCAAGACTGTGCATGGTGCATGGTAGGGATTATTACATCATTGAGGTGGCCGTATTTCCTCTTTAGAGCAGCTACTGGGTATGAATGGCTTCCCAGAGCGACCTCCTTAGCTGTGAAGGTCTGATGTATGCGGTAGTCATGGTAGCAGGTAGGGGTGCAGCAATGAACCCTTTTTTGTTAACCGCGGTATTAAAAGTCACGGTTATATAACCGCAGACTTTCGACAGCACCGGTTATATCTGCCCGCAACAGTCAGTCAGTTTAGACTCCTGTGAGGTGCAAAATGCAGCCACAATGGTCCCTTTGCCTCTCTCTCTCGCTTTGTTCCCGCACAGTCTATTTAGTAGGCGTACCATGCTGCCATGGTACAAACGCCTAGATTTATACCAACACTTGTATATGTTGTATGATGTCTATGGTTGAGCGCCCGGTCGGGTTTCTCTCTTGGACCTCCAGGTCTGAGACGCTCGCTGGGGAGCGGGCGCACGCCTGCGTCCCCCGCAGGGAAAGTACAGACCCGCGGGGATGGTGTCGCACCGCTCCAGCGGAGCAGGCCTCCGTCCGGACGTCTCTCCCAAAAGCCCTCCGAAACTCCTCGACCCCCAGGTCGGCGGGGCAGGGGACCCCATTAGGACCGAGTCCACACGAGGCGGGCGTGGCTGCCGGTGGACTGTCTGACGGTCTCCATGCTGCCTGCATGTCACGAGCGTGCGGCCCCCCGGCTCGCCTCAGGGTGGGGTGGCATCAGGGACCCCAAATAAAAACAAAAAATGTTTTCAAAGAATGTTGTTGTGATTTTGTATGTCTAAAATAATAACTGTAATACCGTGAAACTGTGTTTTTTTTCTCAGACTATAATCCCACACCGAAATCTGAAACCGTTGCACCCCTAGTAGCAGGGGACACTGTGAATGACACAGAGGCCCCGTGGATGATACAGATGTCTTGTCATACAGTGCGCAGGTGTAAATCCTCTGGGCTCCCATGGAGACCTAAAGCTTGAGCAGCATCGTGGATTAAAATAGAGCCTTCTGATCCATCATCAAGTACTGGATAAGTATCGATTGTTAAATCTCCATTCCCCAGGATTACGCGAACAACTTTGAGCATTACTTTGCTGTTGCTAGCTGGTCTGTTTACATACAGCATTTCAGCTGTAGAAGTGACAGCAGGGATTCTGTCACGGGCGATCTGACTGCTAGAGGTGGAGGTGCTGTCTTGATTTGCATTTACCTCATGTAGCACCTCGAGGTGCTTTCCTTTACATTTCTTCCACTTTGCCTTGAGGGCACATTGTGATGACATATGCACACGGCCACATCTCCAACATCTCTTGTTTGAATGAATCCAGTTTTGTATTTGGTCCCTTGTCAGGATCTTAAAGTTGGTGCACTGCTTTAAGAAGTGCTGAGTTGTGTTGCAAAATGGGCACAATTTAGTGGGTTCAATTGCCCTTTCTCTGTACCCCTGATCAAGTTGTTTCTTTTCTGTCTGCCTCTGCTCACTGCCATGAAGTACAAAAGTACCTTTGGGCTGAACCTCTCGTGTTGGGTCTTTCCTAGGAATTGGGCGGTCTCTCCTGGTGAAGTTAGTGAACTGCAGGCCATCCTCTTGCACCCTCACTTCATACTCCAGCCAATCTGATAAGTGCACCAAAGTGGGGATGGGTGTGATGAGAGGGTTATTGTGTCTCTTGAAAGCTGCCTGAAGATGGTGTGGCAACTTGGTTAATATTCTGGAGACATGCGATCCGGATCTTAACTCTGTCTGGCCAATGTTGCCTAGCCTATCAAGCATTCCCACGAGAGCACGTACCTTTAAAGCAAACTTCCAGAATGCCTTAGTATCTCCGCTCTTAAGATTCAGTTCATCCATGACCTGGGCAATACGCTTCAATTGCCCATGACCTGGGGCTGAGCTGCCGAAGCTCAGAAGTGGTGCCTCAATTACCCGAGTTTTTAGGAGCCGGGGCCACAGTTGGTGCGAACACAAAAAACCAGTTTAAAGTTGGGGCCGGCCCTGATTTGGCCCTGGAACCAGTTTGGTCGAAAAGGGGTAACAGTCACCTCAAAAGGATGGCACCATCTTGAAAGGTCTTCTTTACTGTCCCCCATAAGCAGTTGGCGGTACTGGGTGCGGTTTCTTCAAAAGTTACTTGCCATCACTGCGCGTTCAGTAAAAATAGTCTCTTTCTTCAACTAAATGACAAGCTCTGTCTTTTCTTGAAGTTAAACGTCCATAAATGTCCGTGCTCTGCTTCAGTAGTAAATCGTTGTCACTACTCATGAACTACACAGTCCTCCACAAATATGGACTTACACTGTGCTCTAGCAAGAAGCAACAGAGGAGAAAATCCAGAAGGCTGATGAAATACGACAGGTCCACCTTTGCACAGTCTTTAACTCACAGCGGAAAAGTGACGGTTTCCATCTCGTTGTCCAAGGAATAAAGAAGAAGTCTGTTGTGCTGCTGTTAGCCATGCAGTTAGCTTAGCCCGCGGTGCACTAGCTTCTGGTCCCAGAGTAAAAGTCTTCCTCTCGACAGCTGAAAACTCCACAAACCCGCTGCCACCAGTGTAACACATGCATTCCGTGGTGTTAGAAAGGGGTGTTCCATGTAAATCAGAGGTCGTGGAGAGGGAATAGCTCCTCAGGGAGAATTTTATTTGTAGCACTACAGGAAATGTTACATCCAGCAACGCCAGTCCATGACCTTTATAATAGAGAACTCATGTCCCTCCGCCAAAAATATAGTCCCAAAAAAGTTGAAGATGATTAACAAGTAACGATGGGAATGGACTGTTTTTCAATGAAAGTTTTCATTTTGACTGATGGAATCACAGTTTTTTTTTATGGTGGACTGCAGAGTTGATGTTGCGAATCACAAGAATGAGTCTTCTCACCTGTGTGAGAAGATACTAATAAGATCATCTTTTATCTCCTGCTTTTGTTTCCTTGCAGAGCTCCAACAGGACCATGACTGCAGAGAGGAGCAGCTCTTTGAACGGGAAACACACTGCTGTCTAGAACAGGACCACCCAGAACCTCCACACATCAGAGAAGAAGAACCAGAACCTCCACAGATCAGAGAAGAACAGCCAGAACCTCAACACATCAAAGAAGAAGAACCAGAACCTCCACACATCAGAGAAGAAGAACCAGAACCTCCACACATCAGAGAAGAAGAACCAGAACCTCCACACATCAAAGAAGAAGAACCAGAACCTCCACACATCAAAGAAGAAGAACCAGAATCTCCACACATCAGAGAAGAAGAACCAGAACCTCCACACATCAGAGAAGAAGAACCAGAACCTCTACAGATCAAAGAAGAACCAGAACCTCCACAGATCAAAGAAGAACCAGAATCTCCACAGATCAAAGAAGAACCAGAACCTCCACAGATCAAAGAAGAACCAGAACCTCCACAGATCAAAGAAGAACCAGAACCTTCACACATCAAAGAAGAAGAAGAACCAGAACCTCCATACATCAAAGAAGAGGAGGAAGAACCAGGACTTCATCAGTTTGAGGAGGAACAGGAGGAACCAAAATCCTCACAGATTGAGGAACACCAGGAACTCGACAGCAGCCAGAAGGGAGAACGATTCATTGTGAAGTTTGAAAGTGAAACCTTGAAGGTTCCTTCTGTTGAGGATCACAGTGACCTGAGTGACCCAGAAGTACCAGAGACTGAGTGGTTCCTCTCTCAGGACTCTGAAGTCCACCATGAGAAAAGACACATGGACTCAGAACCAGCTCCACATTTGAAGCTGAAAAAACTCAAGGTGTTTGATAGAGACAGTGAGAACATCTGTCATGTTTCAGAGAAGCAGGCTGAATGTGAAGAAAGGTGTGAGGAAACTGACCATAACAAACATCAGTTAAAGGTCCCTGGTGAGGAGATCCTTTATGAAACATGTGGTCAAAGTTTCAGGCAAACGGGCCACAAGAGAACTCACACAGGTGAGAAGCCTCATTCCTGTGAAACATGTGGCAAAAGGTTCAGATATCAGAGAGTTTTGTTGATCCACATGAGAACTCACACAGGTGAGAAGCCGTACTCTTGTGAAACATGTGGGAAAAGTTTCAGTCAACGCAGTCATTTGAAGGACCACATGAGAACTCACACAGGTGAGAAGCCTCATTCTTGTGAAACATGTGGTAAAAGGTTCAGTCGACAGAGTAGTTTGTTGCACCACATGAGAACTCACACAGCTGAGAAGCCGTATTCTTGTGAACCATGTGGGAAAAGTTTCATTCGTCAGAGTAGTTTGTTGGTCCACATGAGAACTCACACAGGTGAGAAGCCGTATTTTTGTGAACCATGTGGCAAAAGGTTCAGTCGACAGAGTAGTTTGTTGCGCCACATCAGAACTCACACAGGTGAGATGCCGTATTCTTGTGAAACATGTGGGAAAAGTTTCATTCGTCAGAGTATTTTGTTGATCCACATGAGAACTCACACAGGTGAGAAACCATATTCTTGTGAAACATGTGGGAAAAGTTTCATTCGTCAGTGTATTTTGTTGATCCACATGAGATCTCACACAGGTGAGAAGCCTCATTCTTCAGGGCACTGAAGATGAAACGTGGCTGGGTCTTTCAGCATGACAATGATCCCAAACACACCGCCCGGGCAGCAAAGGAGTGGCTTTGTAAGAAGTAGAGATGGGACAAGATCTCGCGAGATCGAAATGCCACGAGATGTTGCGAGATCGAATGCCGCGAGATTGAGTACATTTATATAAAGGCAAAAACTCTTTATTAACTGGAATATTGACGGAATAATACATTACATGGTGCACAGCCATGAAAACACGTGCAAAACCCTGAATATGCTCATATTCATATTTAAAAACCCGATCGAAAGGGACATGAAATACTGTTCTGCGCATGTTCTATCCGCAAGGAATCTTGTTCTTTTGAGTACACAAACTACTTGTCATACAGTTTATACGTCGAGTATATACAACATAAAGAAAATGTGCAGAAACGATCGTTCAGTTCTTCTCTTTTATTGAAAAAGGTGCATCGCATCAGTGAACATTTTACCACGTCTTGCCGGCTCACACTCTTTTTCTAACAACATGAAGAGAGAGCCTGCAGCGGCTGCGGCGCCCTTCTTCCTCTGTGGTGTCTGTGTAAAATAAGGTTGAACATGCCTAGTGGCATGAAGTGCAAATGCAGTCATGGCATTGTCTGTGCGCCGCGGTTTGAATGGGAATAGGGGAATTAGGCGGCTGCCTAGGGCGCAGTGTACAGCGGAGGGCGCCATGGCCGTACAAGGGCACCCCGACCCGACACTCCGTGCTCCGACGCTGCATGTGAGTACCGCGCCGCTCCTCACACCTCAGCACCAACCAACCCCCCCCGGTCTCGTCTTGTCTCGATCTCGTGGACTCAATCTCACGAGACATCTCGTCTCGTGGAATTTGTGTCTCGTCCCACCCCTAGTAAGAAGCATTTCAGGGTCCTGGAGTGGCCTACCCAGTATCCAGCTCTCAACCCCATAGAAAATCTTAGAGAGAGTTGAAAGTCCGTGTTGCCCAACAACAGCCCCAAAACCTCCCTGCTGTAGAGGAGATGTGCAGGAGGAACGGGCCAGAATACCAACAACAGTGTGTGAAAACCTGGTGAAGACTTACAGAAAACGTTTGACCTCTGACACTGCCAACAAAGGGTATGCCACAAAGTACTGAGAGGAACTTTTGTTATTGACCAAATAAATTCTTTAAAAATCAGTGTGATTTTCTGTATTTTTTTTCTCATTCTGTCTCTCATAGTTGAGGTCTACCAATGATGACAATGACAGGCCTCTCATCTTTTTCAGTGGTAGAACTTGCAAAATTAGTGGCTGACTAAATACTTTTTTGCCGCACTGTACTTTGAAACAGTAGAACATTTGTTTTATGTCCGCTGCCACAGCCATGGGTTCTTTACGGAAGTGAGTGAGGACCCCTAACAGTGTATTATTCAAATCATTCCCACTCAACAGAACATCTTTCAGTGAGACACCGTTAGGCTTGGCGCTGGAGTCAAACACTGCTTGTACCTGTCCTACTTTATGCAGATGATACACTCTAAGGATGGGTAGGTACCAACATGGTTGTTCCCAGCAGAGTGGTGGGGCTGGTTCAGCATGACCCGCCTTGAAGATGTTCTCCATAAACTCAATGTTTGGCTTCTTTTCAAGCATGCGACACAGTGTTGCAAACCAGTTGACTGCTTGTTTCTTATTGTTAGAGAGCTTACACCTTGGTTCTCTGAAGGGCAAAGGCACCACCCAACTGTTTGAGTCATCCATAAAGACCTCCCTGCCCATTATTTCTAGAAAGGTTCTGTCTTCTATGGACACTGCAGGCTTGTCATCATGTAGCGTTTTCTGGAAGACTCCTTCACCAAGACTATACTTGGATTCAAACAAGTCTTCTGGCTCAGTAGCCCTCGATACGTGTAGACAGCATTCTGGAGTATCAAACTTTTTTTTGAAGATGAAGGCTGTTATTGCAAGGATCAAGCAGAGATGTACGGCCATTACTCAGCACATTTGTTCTATAGGTGTTGACATTGTTTGGTTTGTGGGCTCAACCAAGACAGACCTCTCCTACTATCACCCAGCCTAAGTCAAGACGCTGGGCATCTGGAGCGTCGTTGGGTCCATTGCCTAGTTCACGAACCTTGAGTTCAAGTGGTACGTCTCGGCCGAGCAATATCAAGTTGGCTGCAGAAGTATCCAGAGCTGGGATGTTATCTGTGACATGTTTGAAGTTTTTGAAGTGTTCAGCTATCTCGTGTGCGGGGATTTCTGACTTGTCATCTGGAAGCATGTCACATTCGATTAGAGTAGGGAGTGGAATGTGAGTTTTACCATCTCGTGACTCTATACTGAAGTTATTAGCTGGACGGCCTGTGGTTTCAAGGATTGCTGAACAGGTCTTAAGGGTGTCTGCTGCTGTCCTTTTTGTGATACCAAGGACTTCAAAAAACTCTGTTCTCACCAGGGACTTATTGCTCTGCTCATCAAGAACAGTGTCAGCCTCTGTCTCTGGTCTGCTGGATATACTCTGACGAGACAGATTTTTCAGCAAGATCTTGACTTGACACTGGTGCCACAGATGTCGGTATATTTTGATGTGATATCTTCAGTTGTTTCTTCTCTCTGCTCCCCGCCTTGAACTGTTGTGGCTACAGAGCTGTCATTTATCCAGGGGGCTGGCCCCGGATGTAGTGCAGTAGGGTGTCTGTCACTGTTGCTTTCTCTGCACTGAATGCACTGAATGTGTTTTTCACAGTCCTTAGCTTGAAGACCAGTTGAGGCACAGCATCTGAAGCTTATAATATGTCTAAGGTAGGCTTTCCTCTCTTCCAAAGATTTGCTCCTGAAACCATAACACTTCCTAAGGGGATGTGGTTTGTTGTGTAGCGGACACTGACCGTCTATTTTGGCCAACTTGTTCTTCAAGCCCAATGCTGCACCTCCCTGCTGAGCGGACCTGACGCGCCGACATCTGGCCCTTCTTAAACCACCCGAACCACTCATGGACCTGATTCTTCCCCAGAGCATCATCCTTGTAGGCTTGCTGCAACAAGGTGAGTGTTTCTGCTGCTGTTTTTCCCAGCAAGAAGCAGAATTTAATGTTTGCGCGCTGCTCTGGCTTCCCAGTCAATGTCGCCATTTTGGAAAATATCGCAGACCGCGGCTGCACTCTGTTGCTATAAATGACAGGCGTCAGTGTAACTCTGGGAGCTCGGACTTTTCACAGATATGCACGAGGCTTACCTGTAGCACATCTGATAGCCAGAAGTCGAAACTCATTATTATTAGTATTTTATGACCTAATTCCGGTTTCTTTTGGGTACCCCCTCGTATGGCTGTGGTCAGAGCTTACAGAGACAGAAATGTTTCAACATTATGCTTGAAGGTCCCTGTTTTTTCAGTACTCCACCACCGGAGAGTGCAGCAAAGTTTGGATCATTGAGCGTTTAGGCCTGATCACAGACAAACTTTGCAAGGATGGAGAAAAGTGTATAAGATGCTCGGTGTCTTTCTTTGTAATGAGATGCTGGAGATACCCCTTTTGTATTGCAGGGAGTATGGCAGCTTTTGGACAATCAGAGTGATGCACTGAGATGTGTCCAAGTAACTGAGACCAAGAAGGAATCCATCTGCTCTAGCGGCTTCACATTCCAAGAGAAAGTCTCCCAGCTCTCTCAACTTATGATTTTCTCGATTTGAGATTTTTGGGAAATCCTCCACTTTTTTCAGGAGTGCAATTTTTGATGGCTTCTGGCGATCCATAGTATTCTTCTACCCTCTGCCATGTCATTCTCACATCTCAATTCTCTTTGCATGCTCGGATGATTTGGGCCCATTTGCAAAGCAGATCGAGCTCCTCCCTCGATGTTAAATTTAAGTCTTCACAGTGGAACTGTGAAATGATGCCTTCCGGACCCAGTAATTTCAGGACGGTCGTCGAACTTCCGCAGCCCAGAGCTTATCATCTCTTGACGTATCAGGTACTTGGCCAGATACAACACGAAACCCTGTTTGAGTCAGTGTGACCTTGGGTTGCCAAGTTATAGGTCTTTGAATGTCGACATGTTTGACTAGTTAAGTCAATGAGCTAGAAAAGTGGGATTTGGACTAAATGGACTTCTCTGGCTGTTTCTAGACCGTGCAAGGTTAGTATGACCATTTGAAGACATTTTAACCCTATGCTGTAGAAGTTGGTTTAAGCCTCTAAGTTGATTTTTGAAGATTTTACAGGCCCAGTGCAGAATCTGTCAGTGGATGACAGATTCCGACATTCACTGACGGATTCTGCAAAGTGAGCTCTAACTCTGCATTGGAAAGACCTAGGGTGCTGGGGATGGGCTCAAATTAAAGCATGTGACAGAGTAAACAATACGAAACCCTGTTTCAGTCAGTGTGACCTTGGGTTGCCAAGTTATAGGTCTTTGAATGTCGACATGTTTGCGTAGGAATGACTAAGTCAGTGAGCTGGAGAAGTGGGACATGGACTAAATGGACTTCTCTGGCTGCTTCTAGACCATGCAAGGTTAGTATGACCATTTGAAGACATTTTAACCCTATGCTATAGAAGTTGGTTTAAGCCTCTAAGTTGATTTTTGACGAAAAAAAATTCAGGCGAGAATGAAATTCATCCTAATTCAGTGTGCTGCAAAATAAATAACTCTGTGCCAGTAGCACCTAGAGTAATTCTGACTGCACTGGGTGAAAATACAGGTTGTCAGCTTTCAAATGAGACCCCAACCATGCATGTACTCCAAACAGTTCAAGAACAGCATTCACTTTACTTTGGGTACGTCTTCAGTTGAACTTTTAGGCGAAAATGGCCCCGAGCTTAAAGGGTTAACCAAATTGAAGTGTTCATTTTGGGTTACTTCTCATTATGGAAAAGTAGCCCAAATTCACCTAGTTCTTTTATCTCTGGAAACAAGGGCAACTTTTTCATTTCAGGCTACTTTTCTAATTGAAAGAGTTGCCTGAAATGAATATTTCATTTTCGGCTACTTTTGAAAATTTGAAAATTGGCCAAAAATGAAGACTTCAATTTGGGCTACTTTTAAAATTTTGAAAAGTAGCCTAAAATGAAATCTTCATTTTAGGCTACTTTTTCCATTTTCAAAAGTAGCCCACATTTACTTCCGTCTTTTTCAATGGCAGGAAAAGCCAGCTTTTGGGGCTACTTTTTAAAAACAAAAAGTAGCCCAAAATGAAAACTTCTTTGTTTCAGGGAGAGATCAGATTGATGTCTTCAATTTAGGCTACTTTTCAAATTTTCAAAAGTAGCCCAAATTGAAGCCTTTGTGTCATGGAAGATAAAAATGATGCCTTCATTTTGGGCTACTCTTTCAGTGTAGAAAGTAGCTATAAATGAAGGCTTCATTTAAGGGTACTTCCCCAATGGACAAAATGGCCCAAATTTACCTCCACGGAGTACCAGGGGCACGGAAATTTCATTTTGGGCTACTTTTTGTACACAAAAAGTGGCCCAAATTAACCTCCTTCGTTTGGGTCGCCTGCAATTACAAGTACTCCCTTCTTTTTGGGCTACTTTTGTAAGTAGCCCATTTTTACTTCGCCATTTGAGGCTACTTTTTAAAGTAGCCCAAAATGAAGTCTGCTTCTTTTCACTTTGGAGCCTCGGGTGGGGGATGGGCAGTGGAAACATTCTCCCCTGAGCTCATCCGGGCCAAAATAAGTACTAAAAGTCATGCAGAGTCAGTTGTTTCATCTTAATCCTCGCAGAGGGGCCCCACGCCATCTAGCAGTCTGAACCTGGGGTCCCCAGGGTCACGGGGGGCTTCAGGAGGCCCAAAAAAGATGGTTTTAAAAAAGTAGCCCAAATTGACTTGGAGCAGTTAAAAGTCCCCCTATTTGAATCTGAAAAAGGAGGGAACACCAATTATCTTCAATATTTCTACAACGCTTTGAGTGAAAAAGCTGAAAATTGAATACACGCATCGTGTCATCACGTGTCACCAGTGTGCTGCGTGGCAAACTCCTACGACCTTCCCAAGTATGAAAGGTCAACCATCAGGGCCTGAGAGGTCAAGCTATAAGTCAATTTTTAATCACAGTTCACAAACGCTTTGAGCTGGAAGGTTGAAAATTGAGTAGACGCATTGTCACCTCACGGTGGACCACTGTGCCAGGTCTCGGACTCGTGCGACTTTCCCAAGTGGCCAAGGTCACCCCTTCTACAGTTTGGGGTACCTTGAAAACACTCAGAGTAATCCAAGTTGAAAAAAAACAACACTGCTCAAAATGGCTTCCTCTTGGAATGTCGACCAGAGTCTCAACTATGTGACTTCACGGATGAAGCCGTGCGGGTGGCCATTGGTCCCGTCTCAATACGCCCTCCCCGAAGCTAGTTAGCTTTCTGGCGCACGTAGAGAGACCAGACTCGACATGCTGAATCTAGGTCTGAAATGAGGCCCAGAGGCCAATTTTCAAGTGGTTCGGTGCTACCGCTTGCAACCGGCTAGCCGTAGAAGCTCCAGAAAGGCGATTTTTCAAAGGCCCGCCCACCGGAAAGTCTAGGTCCAATCGGCACTGAAACCACGCCCCTGGACCCGTCCCGGGCCCCTCTACCATGTATTAAAAAATCAGCCTCCTCGGACCTTTGTTAATTAGAAAGTTAATTAAGTGAGTTAATTCTTTCATATCCTCGTAGAGGGGCCCCACGCCATCCTACACGCCGAATCTGGGGTCTCTAGGGTCACCCCCTCCGAAACCGGCCCGCCTTCCGCGGCAGCGTCGGACACCGCCCCACGGAGGAACCCCCGTGACCCCTGGGGAGGAGGCCTCCCAAATCTCGGCCACACCTCGCGGCGCGGTGGCGGGCCCAGGGCGACCGACCCCCGCTGGGGACGAGGGAAACCCGCGAGGCGGGCCGCGGCGTGCCTCGACTGCCCGCTCTGCCGCCCCCTCTGCTTCCCCTGCCTCTACCACCGTGTTCCCCGTTCACCTCTCCCCCTGCCAGAGGCACTGCTGTCTTCTGTGGTTCTCTCCACAGGAATCTCAAACTGATAGAGCTGATCCTTTGTGTGACATTTCACTATGTTTTGGATATGACTAGCTAGCTTACAAATTATTTCAATTTGAAAACATTATTACTTACTATTCTGCCCTTTGTAATAAGTTTGAGTAAGCAGCACAGGTTGTATATGCAGCGCTTTACTGCCATCTAGTGGTTGCAGTGTGAAATTGTTTTGAGAGTAAATTCAAGATGGCTGCATGCAAATGTCGACCTGCGTCCATGAGTGAAACCGCTGATGTTATACCTCACATATTGTGCCTAGGACAAGATTTGTCCGTGAATATGATGTGATTTATGAAAGATATGCATTTTATCTTTGTTTTGTGTGAAGTTCGGGCTGAAATATTCACAGTCGTGTGATGTACCTTGTAATTAGCCTAAGCTAGCCTGCTATGTGTTTAGCTGACACACATTTTTGTTGTATTTTTCCTAGTTTTACGACGGCCTTAAGAGGGCAATGGTTTGAGGCCATTCTACAAATAAATCAGCAAAAATAAACCAAGCCTGATTATTTGAAGCGTCGTTAACTCGCTGTCTGGCTGGTGAAAAAGGAAACGCTTCAGAGTGGCTTCAGAGTGAGGACAGCATAGTAAAAGGACACTCGCGCAGCAGGCCCAATCGCGAGAAGCGACATCCAGCACACTAATCATGAGCCTACGGTCAGGAAAGCAGTATCACCTGGATCTCCCAGAAGAGGAAGAAACATCAGAGCGTAAAGAGCCAGGTCAAGTGCACAACACAGATGATGCAGACAACACGGATGTAGCAGGAGGAGATCCTCTCCTGGCTGGCAGTAATTAACCAATCCCGGCCGGGGGAGCGGTGTATAAAAGAAGGCCATTCTCACTGGTGCAGCCTCTGGCTGAGTTGGGAGTAGACCCCGCCCCTGGGCCTCCTCACTTCCTGGTGTGAGCCGTGCGAGCTGTGTTTGCCTGTTGGGCTGCGTTTGGGGTGCTTTTCCCCCTCATCTGTGGGCTAAGTTGCTGTTAGGTGAGTGAATACAGCTTTCCTTCCTGAGGCACACCCTTACTGTCAGGATCAGCTGCCTGTAATCAGTTGTCTGTGTTTAGGCGGCTATCGTGAGGTCACTGACCCCCCACCTCTCCTACCGGGTGTACCAATTAGATGTTTTTCTGCCAGGTACGCACTCTAGACACCCTCATATTCTAAGCTGGTTCATGCAGGTGTATGACTGCCCTTTTCAATTGTATATTAGCAGTGGCTGATCAATCTGCAGTGGAACCTGCCAGCTGTTTTGCCCTTCCGAGTTGCTGCCACGACCAGTGTGGGCACACATAATTACGCCTGGTTTGCCTCTGCTCCGTGGAGTCGGCTGTCGGCAGTTTGCTGCACTCCAAGTAACTGGCTGACCACCTGAACCGGGCTTGTATGCTGGTGGAACGCCAGGCGGAGGACAAAAGCGATCTGTTTGCTTTATTATCTTCTCTCTTTGATTTGATTACTTTTTAAGACAGGTGTTGGTTTATTTTGTTGTTCTTTTGGTTATTGTTTCCTTATTTAATGTTGTGTTCATTCTTTGTTATCATTCATTTACCTTTGTTTTTGTTTGGGTGTGGCAGTTACAGGTTTGCATTTATTTTACTTGTGAGTTGTGGCTGCCCTCCCACTCGTGTTTAGTTCTTAACTCTTCTTTGTTTGAATGCATGAATGTGAGGGGAAAAACCCTTTTTAACTCCCCTTGTCTTTTTCCCTCCCTTCCAGAAGCTGAGCATGACGGTGGCGGCATCGGTGTCCCTGGGTGGTGGGTCTCCCTCCTGTGTGATGTGCTGCGCACCCCTTTTTGTTTGAGTGTGTTCACCTTTATTTTCAGCGAGTGAGAGTGTCCACGTGTGTCTGGGGTGATCCCTCCGAGGCCTTCATTCCCCCTACTACCCTTGTCCCACCGGTAAGCCTCAGCTGCTGATTGGGCTCCCCCCCTTCCCCTTCGTTTAAGAGGAGTGAATGTGTTTTGAAATTTAATATTTAATAAAGATATTTTCTTGTTGGCCAGAACCCACGTCTCCTGCTTCTTAAGCCACAAACCTGAGTGTCCTCACCAATCCTTAACTTTAATTTAACTTCCTTGGGTGCAATTCCCAAGGTGGCGTTGTCCGGCTTCCATTCGTTTCATCTCGCCACACGGAGAACAAGGATAACGCAAGCAACACAGACGCGCAGACCAAGTCTTAACGCTCGCATAGATCCAAACGTTCATCTGTAAGTTCTGCAGCGCTAAAAGCACGTGCAAAGGCAGTGGCTGCACGAGCGCAGCTTGAGTATTCAGAAAAAGAAGCAGCCATAATGAAACAGAAGTGAACTGGAGGCTAGTTTACATGTTTTGAGCTGTCAAAAGGCTGTTGCAGAAGCAGAGGCTGCCATTTATGAAGAAGAGGAGGGTCTCTCAAAGACTGAACTGAGCCTAGTTTGTAGAACCATCCAACAACATACTGATATTAGCCATGAAGAATTCACTCTCCCAGTTGATCCACTCGCCTGTCACAAAGCTGCACGTGAACATTGTGAAATGGCTATGAACACAAAGACAGATACTAAAAGCATACATACTGTGGAAAAGACAAGTGTTAAAGTGGAGCACCACACACAACAGGAACAGTTGCTGAATCCCCCCAAGCTGCATCCGTACTACACTCCTCACACACCAGCGGAGATGCAGGGTGTACAGGACATCACAAGGTACCTGACAAGGAGAGAAATGTTAAGTACAGGACTCCAGCAGTTTGACGATTACCCAGAGAACTACTGGGCATGGAAGGCTTAATTTCAAAATGCCATAAAAGACTTGAATGTTTCAGCACAAGAAGAATTAGATTTAATGATAAAATGGCTTGGAGTTGAGTCTGGCCAGCAAGCTAAAAGAATCCGCTCAGTCCACGTGTTCAACCCAACTGCTGCTCTCAATCTTGTGTGGCAAAGACTCGAAGAATGTTACGGGTCTCCTGAAATAGTAGAAAACGCACTGTTGAAAAAGATTGAGCAGTTTCCCAAACTGAGCAACAGAGACAAGACAAAGTTAAGAGAGTTGGGTGATATTCTGCAGGAAATCGAATGTGCAAAAGATGGAGGATACTTACCAGGCCTCTCATATTTGGACACAGCTCGCGGAGTGAACCCCATCGTGGACAAACTACCCTACAGATTACAGGACAAGTGGATTGCAACAGGAGCAAAGTACAAAGAGAAGTACAAGGTTGGCTTTCCTCCTTTCAGTGTATTTTCAAGATTTGTGAGAGAACAAGCCAAAATAAGAAACAACCCGAGCTTTGTCATCACATCTTCACCCAGCACAAACTTCAAAAAAGACAGAAGTTTCAAGAGCAATCCCAGGCAAGTGATAAATATACACAAAACAGACATTCCTACAGAAAGTAGTTCTGCTCAAAACACTTACAGTAAGCTACCAGAAAGCCCTGACAAGCTTTGCCCAATACATAAGAAGCCTCATCCACTAAAAAAGTGCAAGAGCTTTAGAGCTAAACCCATAGATGAACACAAGTTGTTTCTAAAAGAGAACAGACTCTGTTTTAAGTGTTGTGGCTCTACTCAGCATTTAGCAAAAAAACTGTAAGGCACAAATAAAGTGTACAGACTGTGGTAGTGATAGACATTTATCAGTGCTACTCCCAGGTCCACCTCCGGCTCTAGCTGAGAGCGCTGAAGTTGACAAAAATGATGGTGGGGAGGCAGAGGATAGCGCAAATGCCTCAGTGGTCTCTAAATGCACGGAAATCTGTGGTGATGCAGATAGTCCACATTCATGCTCAAAGATAAGTCCTGTATTAGTCTATCCAGATGGCAAAAGAGAACAGGCACAAAAGATGTACGCAGTGCTTGATGAACAAAGCAACAAGTCACTCGCTAAGTCACAGTTTTTTGAGCTCTTTAATATTAAGACACGCTCAGACACTTACAAGCTCAGGACATGCTCAGGAATGTCAGATAATGTCGGCAGAACAGCATCAAACTTTATGACTGAGTCAGTGGATGCTAGAGTAAAACTCCCACTCCCAAACCTTATTGAATGTGACATGATTCCAGACGATAGGAGAGAGATCCCGTCTCCACAATTTGCTATGCAGTTTCCACACTTACAGAAGGTAGCTGACAAAATACCTCCTGTCGAAGAACAAGTACCTATCCTTCTGCTCTTGGGAAGAGATATAATACAGGTACACAAGGTCAGAAAGAGAATCAATGGGCCACACACAGTGCACCGTATGTGCAGCATTTAGACTTAGGTTGGGTAATAGTTGGTGAAGCCTGCATGGGGAAAACACACAAACCTCTTAATGTGAACGTCTTGAAAACACATGTTCTTCAGAACGGCCGTGCTTCTTACCTCAGCCCATGTCCTAACACCTTTCAAGTTAAAGAGCCAAGTGGTTGCAGTTTCCAACAAAACACCACAACTTCTCTTCAAAAGAACAGTGAAAACAGAAACACTCATCAACTGGGACAAACTGTTCTTGAGAAAACAGAAGAAGATGACAAACCAGCACTGTCAGTAGAGGATAAAGACTTTATTGACATTATGGAAAAAGAAGTGTTTCAGAACAAAACTAACAGCTGAGTGGCGCCACTGCCATTCCGCTCACCCAGACCACAGCTTCCAAGCAAGTGCTCAAATGTCTCCAGTCACTCAAGAAAACACTGGACCGCAATCCTGAAATGAAAAGACAATACACTGAGTTCATCCAAAACATGCTGAACAATGGCCATGCGGAGCTCGCTCCACCTTTGGATTCTGACAAAGAACACTGGTACTGTAACAATTCGCCCGTTAATCCCAGGGCGATCTTGCCACACGCTTAAAGAGGTCACGGGCGGAAAACAACAACCAGCAGGGGTGATTAACTGGGAGATGAGAGACTCAGGATTGATAACAAAAAACCACATTTATTCCGGAAAAAAACCCCTCCCAACTGAACACAAGCAACCCGCCGCTTGGGCGCTCCTCCCAATAAACTTTAACCGAAAACGCCGCACCTCGCGGGAAACCCAAAAAAACTCAAAATCTCCCCAAAGTCCTGTCCCCCCCCCCCCCCCCCCCCCCCCCCCCCCTCCCAATGTTCCCCAAAGCTTGAGGCGCACGTCCCTGCACGGGGACGGACTGAGAGGCCGGCGGCCGAAAACTACTCACGCCCCCTGCCCAAATCCTCAGTCCTCTTGTCCCTGATGCGCCTCCTTTCCAGCCCGGCGGCTCCGTGGCAAACAGCCTGTAAATCCAGAGGGTCCACAACACTCCCGGAATTATAATCCCACTGGGGCAGATCCACCCTGGCCAACGCTCCACGGCCTCGCTGCTCCGGTCGGTCAGTTCCAGGACGGCGTGTGACGTCACTCCTCCTGCAGCAAGTGCGCTGCCTTTCTTAAATAAACAACCCCGCCCCCATACCAATGTCCAGGTGAAAAAACCCATAAGTTTTTCCCCAGATTAAATATCCCCAGCAAACCAAGTTTACACATTCAGCTATCAGCTCAGGAAAAACATTTAATCCTCCCTGCTGGGTGAAACGGGAAAGACCTACCCGGTCGTTACATTACTTACCATCCCTTGGTGTGTACCACCCTCAAAAACCTGAGCAGCTGAGAGTGGTTTTTGACTCGAGTGCAGAGTTTGAAGGACAGTCCCTTAACAAAGTCTTACTAAGTGGACTCGACCTCAACAACACTCTTCTAGGTGTTCTTATGCGTTTTAGGAAAGAGCCTGTAGCATTTTCAGTAGATGTGCAGCAAAAGTTTTATTGTTCTAAAGTGAGAAAGGATCACAGGGATTATCTAAGATTCCTCTGGTATGAGAATAATGATCTGGACAAAGACATTTGTGACTATAGAATGAAAGTCCACGTCTTCGGAAATAGTCCCTCCCCAGCTGTGGCTATTTACTGTATGAGATGTGCTGCAGTCGAAGGAGAGGAGGAACATGGACAAGACGCAAAGCAATTCATTATGAGACACTTTTATGTAGATGACGGCCTTGCATCTACAGCAACCTTGGAAGAAGCTGTCGAGATACTCACAAATGCACAAAACATGCTGGCACAGTCAAACTTAAAGATACACAAAATAGCCTCTAATGATCACAAAGTAGTGGAAGCGTTTCCTGCTTGTGAAAGAGCAAAAGATCTAAAAGACTTGGATTTGGAGCTGAACGACATACCCCTGCAGAGGAGCTTGGGAGTGCTCTGGAATCTCGAAAATGACAGTTTTACCTTTCATGTCACCACCCAGCCAAAGCCATACACCAGGAGAGGTGTGTTGGCCACTGTTAACAGTCTATATGACCCACTAGGTTTCGTGTCACCCATCACAATGCAAGGAAAAGTTCTTCTCCATGAACTGTCCACAGAGCAAAAGGATTGGGATGAACCACTTCCTGTGGAAAGAGAAGAGGAATGGAAGAAATGGAGAAACTCATTAAAAGATCTTGAGCTAGAGTTGCCAACCGTTCCTTGAAAAACGGAATCGTTCCGTATTTGGATGTAAAAGTGTGCGTTCCGTATTGAGCTGAAAAGGAACGCACTTTGTTCTGTATTTTTGTGAGAGTCAGAACGCGAGCAATGGAACTTGCGCTTGTTTTTGAAAACATACGGTAAATTGTTCACCGGCTCTCTGACGTTCTGTGACCAATGAGCTGACAGAGATGGCTTGACAACACATCTCATTGGTCAAAAAAAGACCGTTCCGAGTAGGCTTCAGCAGTACCGTCAGTTTCGTCACAGAGCGCACGGGAAGAAGTAAATCACAACATTAAAGCAGCGTGCAGCATGGCTTCCAGAGACATGTAAGTTTGTGCCGTTTCCATATCGGATATATCATGTTTAGTTCATTGATGTGTGTCTGCTGCTGCAGACTGTGGTGTGTTTTCAGTTTAGAAACGGAACCTTGTTGGTTTTTCTGTTCAGAAGGTTTTTCAGTTTTGATTTTACACTTTTTTAGTTGAAAATAAAAAAAAAAGAACATGTTAAAATCCAGAAGAGACATCAGCTGTTTGATGTTATTTTGCACATTTAGCAATAAATATAGAATAGAATAGAAGACTTCATTAATCTCACAGTGGAGAAATTTACAGGTGTATAGGCTCATAGAACACACAGCGAGGTGCAAAAGTAATGAATGGTGCAATAATTAACAAGTTATAGTGCAAATCACAGTAGGATTGATGATAGAAGCTCAAGACAATGAAGATCAAACTGTACATATGCTGTACATGAATACACTCGTGTTTAATACTCTCCCTCTCTTTATCTTTCTCTCTTTCTGTCCCTGCTCTCTGAGCGTTTCCGTCCCGGTCCTGTCCTCAGCCATGCCGGATGCCAGCTTTAAATAAAGGCAGCAGCAGGAGGAGACTCAGTCTCGTTATGTCAGTAGTAATGACCTGTCATTAGAAAATAATACCAGGATTAGGTAATGATGCCCCCCCCCCCCCCCCCCCCTCGAACAAGCCCTTAAGGTTCCCAATACCCCAAAAAATAAACACCCCCACCCCCAGAGAACACGTCAAAAGTCCATGACCCCCTATTCGGCTCCAACTGCCTGCATTGCAGGCTCTGCTACTATGAAAAAAAAAAGCATCATGCCAGTGTATAAAGATGTTTCCCGTCTCCATGCTCCATGCACACTCAAACAACTACATTCATTGCAGCTTTACATTTAGCCTACTCACAGTATGGACTCATTGAATGCCATAGCTTTTCTTGAACAGTCAAACCACTTAGGTCCATTCTCCGCATCGATGAGTATTGCCGGGAAGTCCAGTCTAAAGTTCATTCCTCCCTCGTGTAGCTTCTTCTTACATTCTTTGAATTTGTCCCGACGTTGCTGGGTGGCCTTTGGGAACAGCAGAAACTTGTGGCCCTCCCAGATCAACTCGCCCTCCTTCCTCGCTGCCCGTAGTAACAAATCTCGGTCAGATGACCGCAGGAACCTGGCAATGATGGGCTTTAGTTTACCCCCGGGCTGCGCCTGTTGTGTGGGCACCCTGTGGACTCGTTCAACTTCACATTTCTTCTCGATGCCCAGCAAATCTGGAATGAGTTTCTTGATGAAGTCTGTCATCTCTCATGTACTTTATTTTCTGGGATCCAAATAAATCGTACGTTGTTGTGCCTGGACCTGTTTTCAGAATCAGAATCAGAATCATTTATTAATGGCCACACAACAAAGCTGGTGGAATTTGTTTCCGGTACAGCACTTAATGCTCACATCTCACAGGGTCAGTTACAGTGTCAGCAAACCGAACATTACATTCAATAGACATAAATGATTATACAACAGGTTACATCAAGGCAATGGTTGCTTTAAGGTCCGTATAGCTATGGGAAAGAAACTGTTTTTAAATCTGACTGATTTAGTTGTCAGAGACCTGTAGCACCTCCCGGAGGGCATGAGTGTGAACAGGTGATGAGCAGGATGTGTGTGGTCTGAGATCATTTTCCTTGCACGCTGTGTGATGCGTCTTCGGTACAGTGTGTCTATGGATGGAAGAGTGTGGCCAGTGGTTTTGGAGGACTTATTGATAATGCGTTGGAGTTTTTTGCGTGAGTGACTGTCCAAATTTCCATACCAGACTATTATTGAAGAGGTGAGAATACCTTCAATAATGGCTGTGTAAAACTGAATGAGAATGTTTGGTCTGACTCTGAATTTCTTGAGTTGCCTAAGGAAAAGTAGTCTTTTATTGGCTTTTTTGTAAATTTTGTCTGAGTGCTGCTTATTCTTGAGTCAGTTATTGATGTGTGTCCCAAGGAATTTAAATGAGTCCGTAATGTCTATAACATGTCTATAACATGTGGGGCGGCTGTGGTTCAGTGGGGAGAGCAGTCGTCCCACAATCGAGAGGTTGTGAGTTCGACTCCCATCTCCCCCCTGTGTGCATGTCGAAGTGTCCTTGGGGAAGACACTGAACCCTGAAATGCCCCAACTGTTGTACGTCACTTTGGACAAAAGCGTCTGCTAAATGAAATTGTAGAATTATAGAACATCAGTGCTGATGAGGATGGGTGCTTTAAGAGTAGGTGAGCGTGAAAAAACAATGATCAGTTCTCTTGTTTTTGATGCGTTGAGTTGAAGGTTGTTAGTATGGCACCAAGTGACTACTTGGGTGACCTGCTCGCGATAGTGTTTTTCATTATTGTCAGAGATAAGTCCAGTTATTGTGGTGTCATCTGCATATTTGAGGATGGATACTGAGCTGTGTGAGGATGTGAGTGTGTTTGTGTAGAGTGAGAATATTCCAATTTATCCTTAAGAAGCGCAAACTTTTGTTGCAGGTGGATTGGTTTGACGCTCTTTCAGCTGATTCCAAAAAGACCAGCCAAGGCTTGGCTTCCTTCAGTCGAGTCATCATTGCTGTTAATTGAGACTCTGTGGATGCCGTAGTACGCTTAATCTCTTCAATTCCTTTCACCTCCTCAGTGATTTTGGCCAAAGAGGCAAAAAATTTGTTTATGTCCCGTCCAATAACTTGTGTTTGCCGCTCCTCTGCAACAGGTGTGTCGCCTTTGTCTTGATCCAGAGAGATTCCAGGCGCCTCAGGGGCAAATTTGAACATAAATGTCTCAGCGTTTTCAAACGTTTTGACATGGCGCTGACTTTAAATCACATCCACCACTTTTCTTCCACAAAATTTAACACTGGTATAAGCTTTAAACTGATGAGTAGCAGACCAATGCGGAGCTGCCTAACCGGCGTGCGTCCTCATTGGATCACGTGACCACCCTATTGATCACGTGATGACAAACCTGCAACGTCCATAGAAGACAGAACCTTTCTAGAAATAATGGGCAGGGAGGTGCCTTTGCCCATCAGAGAACCAAGATGTAAGCTCCCTAACAATAACACACAAGCAGTCAACTGGTTTGCAACACTGTGCCGCATGCTTGAAAAGAAGCCAAACATGACAGAACACTTGATTGAGTTCATGGAGAAAATCTTCAAGGCGGGTCATGCTGAACCAGCCCCACCACTCTGCTGGGAACAACAGTGTTGGTACCTACCCATCTTTAGAGTGTATCATCCGCATAAAGCAGGACAGGTACCAGCAGTGTTCGACTCCAGCGCCAAGCATAACGGTGTCTCATTTAAAGGTGTAATGGACGATGTTTTAGCCAATGAATGGCATGATGGGAGTCTCAACTATTGGTCCTCCAACATGTCAATCACGCTGGAGAAATGCTTGTGTAACGCCATCAAGCGCGCTCATAGGAGCAGTAGAGCAGGTAGGAAGGTCTGGCGCATGCGCGTTTTTCAAAAAGCGAGTAACAGACGCCATGTTTGAGCACAGGGGTGTCCATAAGTGCACTTGACACCAGGACACCCGAGGTCAGAGGTCGATGATCGACTTTGTTGTCGTGTCATCTGACCTCCGGACACTCGGGTGAAGAGAGGTGCAAAGCTGTCGAATGACCATCACCTGGTGGTGAATTGGATTCACTGGTGGAGGAGGAAACTCGACAGAATTGGCCGACCCCCACGTGTTGTGAGGGTCTGCTGGGAACATCGAGTGGAACCGTCTGTCAGCATGGTTTTTAACTCCCACCTCCGGGAGAGCTTCTCTCATGTCCCGAGAGAAGCTGGGGATATTGAGTCCGAGTGGACCATGTTCTCCACCTCCATTGTGGGAGCTGTGGTCGTAAGGTCTCTGGTGCCTGTCGTGGGGGCAACCCCCGAACCCGGTGGTGGACACTGGAAGTACGGGCTGCCGTCAAGCTGAAGAAGGAGTCCTATCGAGCCTTGTTGGCTCATGGGACTCCCGAAGCAGCTGACGGTACCAGCAGGCCAAGTGAACTGCAGCCCGAGTGGTTGTGGAGGCAAAAACTCGGGTCTGGGAGGAGTTCGTGGAGGCCATGGAGGAGGACTATCGGTCCGCCTCGAAGAAATTCTGGCAAACCGTCTGGCGCCTCAGGAGGGGAAAGCAGGTCTCCGCCAACACTGTTTACAATGGAGGAGGAGCTGCTGACCTCAAATGGGAATATTGTTGGACGGTGGAAGGAAGACTTCGAGGACCTCCCTAATCCTGTCACCACGTCCTCCGTGGAGGAAGCAGAGGCTGAGGTCTCAGAGGTGGACTCATCCATCACCCAAGCTGAAGTCACCGAGGTGGTTGGTAAGCTCCTCGGTGGCAAGACACCGGGAGGGGACGAGATTCGCCCTGAGTACCTGAAGTCTCTTGATGTGCAGGGACTGTCTTGGTTGACACGTCTCTGCAACATCGCGTGGTGGTCGGGGACAGTGCCTCTGGTTTGGCAGACCGGGTTGGGGGTCCCCCTGTTTACAAAGGTGGACCGGAGGGTGTGCTCCAAGTATAGGGGGGATCACACCCCTCAGCCTCCCTGGGAAAGTCAATTCCAGGATACTGGAGAGGAGGATCCGATCGATAGCCGAACCTCGGATCCAGGAGGAACAATGCGGTTTTCGTCCTGGTCGTGGAACAGTGGACCAGCTCTACACCCTCCAAAGAGTGCTCGAGGGTTTTTGGGAGTTCACCCAACCAGTTCATATGAGTTTTGTGGACTTGGAGAAGGCATTCGACCGCGTACCACAAGGTGTCTTGTGGGGGGTGCTCCGGGAATACGGAGCCCGGGGTCCCTTGTTAAGGGCCGCCCGGTCTCTGTATGACCGGAGTAGGAGTCTGGTCCACATTGCCGGCAGTAAGTCGGACCTGTGCCTGGTGCATGTTGGACTCTGGCAGGGCTGCCCTTTGTCACCGGTTGTGTTCATAATCTTTATGGACAGAATTTCTAGGTGCAGCCAGGGGCTGGAGGGGGTCCGGTTCGGGAACCACAGGATTTCATCTCTGCTTTTTGCAGATGATGCTGTCCTGTTGGCTTCATCGAACCTGGACCTACAGCATGCACTGGGGTGGTTCGCAGCCGGGTGTGAAGCGACAGGGATGAGGATCAGTACCTCCAAATCTGAGGCCATGGTCCTCGACCGGAGGAAGGTGGTCTGCCCTCTCTAGGCCGGTGGAGAGACTCTTGCCCAAGTGGAGGAGTTTAAGTATCTTGGGGTCTTGTTCACGAGTGGGGGACGGATGGAGCTTGAGATTGACAGGTGGATCGGTGCAGCGGCTGCAGTGATGCGGTCGTTGTATGGGTCCGTTGTGGTGAAGAAGGAGCTGAGCCGAAAGGCGAAGCTCTTGATTTACCGGTCAATCTATGATCCCACCCTCACCTATGGTCATGAGCTTTGGGTCATGACCGAAAGGACAAGATCCTGGATACAAGCAGCTGAAATGAGCTTCCTCCGTAGGGTGGCTGGGCGCTCCCTTAGAGACAGGGGGAGGAGCTCAGTCACCAGGGAGGAGCTCGGAGTAGAGCCGCTACTCCTCCACTTCGAGAGGGGCCAGCTGAGGAGGCTCGGGCATCTGGTTAGGATGCCTCCTGGACACCTCCCTGGGGAGGTGTTCCGGGCATGTCCCACCAGGAGAAGATCCCCGGGGAAGACCCAGGACACTCTGGAGAGACTATGTCTCTCAGCTGGCCTGGGAACGCCTTGGGATCCTCCCAGGGGAGCTGGAGGAAGTGTCTGGGGACAGGGAAGTTTGGGCATATCTGCTGAGACTGCTGCCCCCGCGACCCGGCCCCGGATAAGCGGTAGAAAATGGATGGATAGAGTAACAGACGTTTGGCTTCGACTTTTTCGAGAAAATTATCCATAATACCTTAAATGATGTTCTGTTGAGTGGTACTGATTTGAATAATACCGGTCAATTAGGGGTCCTCACTCACCTCCGCAAAGAACCCGTGGCTGTGGCAGCGGACATAAAACAAATGTTCTACTGTTTCAAAGTACAGTGCGGCAAAAAAGTATTGAGTCAGCCACCAATTGTGCAAGTTCTCCCACTTAAAAACATGAGAAGACTGGTTGGACATTGGACATTGGTAGACCTCAACTCTGAGAGACAGAATCAGAAAAAAAATACAGAAAATCACATTGATTTTTAAAGAATTTATTTGTTCAATAACAAAAGTTCATCTCAGTACTTTGGTACATACCCTTTGTTGGCAGTGACAGAGGTCAAACGTTTTCTATAAGTCTTCACCAGGTTTTCACACACTGTTGCTGGTATTCTGGCCCGTTCCTCCTGCACATCTCCTCTACAGCAGGGAGGTTATGGGGCTGTTGTTGGGCAACACGGACTTTCAACTCTCTCCAAGATTTTCTATGGGGTTGAGATCTGGATACTGCCTAGGCCACTCCAGGACCCTGAAATGCTTCTTACGAAGCCCCTCCTTTGTTGCCCGGGCGGTGTGTTTGGGATCATTGTCATGCTGAAAGACCCAGCCACATTTCATCTTCAGTGCCCTGAAGAATGAGGCTTCTCACCTGTGTGAGTTCTCATGTGGGCCTTCAAAAAACGCAATTGACTGAACCTGTTGCCACATGTTTCACAAGAATGAGGCTTCTCACGTGTGTGAGCTCTCATGTGGCGCAACAAATCACTCCGTCGACTGAACTTTTTGCCACATGTTTCACAAGAATACGGCTTCTCACCTGTGTGAGTTCTCATGTGGTGCAACAAACTGTGGCGGTGAATGAACGTATTGCCACATGTTTCACAAGAATATGGTTTCTCACCTGTGTGACGTCTCATGTGGTCATTGAAATGACTGCTTCGAATGAACGTTTTCCCACATGTTTCACAAGAATACGGCTTCTCACCTGTGTGAGTTATCATGTGAAACTTCAAAATATACCGTTGACTGAAACATTTGCCACATGTTTCACAAGAATGAGGCTTCTCACCTGTGTGAGTTCTCATGTGAACCTTCAAAGAAGACCGTTGACTGAAACATTTGCCACATGTTTCACAAGAATGAGGCTTCTCACCTGTGTGAGTTCTCATGTGAACCTTCAAAGAAGACCGTTGACTGAAACTTTTGCCACATGTTTCACAAGAAAATGGCTTTGCACCCGTGTGAGTTCTCATGTGGCGCAACAAACTACTCGGACGCCTGAACCTTTTGTCACATGTTTCACAGGAATGAGGCTTCTCACCTGTGTGAGTTCTCATGTGGAACAACAAACGACTCAGATGCCTGAAACTTTTCCTACATGTTTCGCAACAATACGGCTTCTCAACTGTGTGAGTTCTCATGTGGCGCAACAAATGACACTGTTCACTGAAACTTTTCCTACATGTTTCGCAACAATATGGCTTCTCACCTGTGTGAGTTCTCATGTGGACCAACAAACGACTATGATGCCTGAACCTTTTGCCACATGTTTCACAGGAATGAGGCTTCTCACCTGTGTGAGTTCTCTTGTGGCCCGGTTGCCTGAAACTTTGGCCACATGTTTCATGAAGGATCTCCTCAGCAGGGACCTTTAACTGATGTTTGTTATGGTCAGTTTCCTCACACCTTTCTTCACATTCAGCCTGCTTCTCTGAAACATGACAGATGTTCTCACTGTTTCTATCAAACACCTTGAGTTTTTTCAGCTTCAGATTTGGAGCTGGTTCTGAGTCCATGTGTCTTTTCTCATGGTGGACTTCAGAGTCCTGAGAGAGGAACCACTCAGTCTCTGGTACTTCTGGGTCAGTCAGGTCACTGTGATCCTCAACAGAAGGAACCTTCAAGGTTTCACTTTCAAACTTCACAATGAATTGTTCTCCCTTCTGGCTGCTGCTGAGTTCCTGGTGTTCCTCAATCTGTGAGGGTTTTGGTTCCTCCTGTTCCTCCTTAAACTGATGAAGTCCTGGTTCTTCCTCCTCTTCTTTGATGTGTGGAGGTTCTGGTTCTTCTTCTTCTACTTTGATGTGTGGAGGTTCTAGTTCTTCTTCTTTGATGTGTGGAGGTTCTGGTTCTTCTTCTTCTTTGATCCGTGGAGGTTGTGGTTCTTCTTCTTTGATGTGTGGAGGTTGTGGTTCTTCTTCTTTGATTTGTGGAGGTTCTGGTTCTTCTTCTTCTACTTTGATGTGTGGAGGTTCTAGTTCTTCTTCTTTGATGTGTGGAGGTTCTGGTTCTTCTTCTTTGATCTGTGGAGGTTGTGGTTCTTCTTCTTTGATGTGTGGAGGTTGTGGTTCTTCTTCTTTGATTTGTGGAGGTTGTGGTTCTTCTTCTTTGATCTGTGGAGGTTCTAGTTCTTCTTCTTTGATCTGTGGAGGTTCTGGTTCTTCTTCTTTGATCTGTGGAGGTTCTGGTTCTTCTTCTTTGATCTGTGGAGGTTCTGGTTCTTCTTCTCTGATGTGTGGAGGTTGTGGTTCTTCTTCTTTGATGTGTGGAGGTTCTGGTTCTTCTTCTTTGATGTGTGGAGGTTCTGGTTCTTCTTCTCTGATGTGTGGAGGTTCTGGGTGGTCCTGTTCTAGACAGCAGTGTGTTTCCTGTTCAAAGAGCTGCTCCTCTCTGCAGTCATGGTCCTGTTGGAGCTCTGCAAGGAAACAAAAGCAGGAGATCAAAGATGATCTTATTCGTATCTTCTCACACAGGTGAGAAGAATAATTCTAGTGGTTAGCAACATTAACTCTACAGTCCACCTTAAAGAAACAAACTGTGACTCCCGCAGTCAAAGTGAAAACTTTCATTCAAAAACCGGTCAGTTCCATTGTTCCTTGTTGATCGTCTTCAGCTGTTGACTGATGACTTATCTGGATGAAGTGTTTTCAGGCGCTGTATTCACTCACAAGCAACATTCTACTAACGTTTTAAGGCCTTTGTATGCTTCTGCGTAGCACCGAAGCAGCACCGACGCCGTCGACGCAACCCCTACGCTAGGGCTTGATGCACACCTCCCGAAAATCCTCACCACGCGTTGTGGCAAGGTGATGTGAACGTCGAGGGCTGTGATTGCTCCGCTTTGACGTTGTTTATAGAATGAAGTAGAACAATATGCCCACCCCGAATGCTTTTCCGATCCGAACAGTGCTTCAGGAGAAATTTAGATCCAAAATCGAGCGGCGGACTTCCGTATACGGCTAGCAGACGGGGCATCGATAACGTCGCTCCTAAAACGGCTTTAATCGTCCAAAAACTCATTAGTTTCACCAATATTTCATCATGGTCTGCGCACGCCACTCCTCCACGACAGCCCGGTGTCGCCAGATATATCATATAAGCAGATATACACTACTGGTCAAAAGTTTTAGAACACCCCAATTTTTCCAGTTATTTATTGCAATTCAAGTCACTCAAGTCCAATCAGCAGTTTGGAATGATACAACGGTAAGTGTTGAACTACCAGAGGGTGAAGTAAAAAGTAAGGTTACCCTAAACTGAAAAACAGAGTGTATCTCAGAACAATACCGGTCAGTGACTACAGTTTCCTTCACCATCAAAAGGAAGTCAGAAACTGGGGCAAACTTTGACAGGAAGAGGTCTGGCAGACCCAAAGCCACAACTGAATCAGAGGACAAGTTTCTGAGAGTCAACAGTTCGCGTGATAGCTGGCTCACAGGACAACAGCTTCAAGAACAGCTCAATGGTGGTCGTAGTGAGCAAGACTCTGTTTCAGCTGTGAAGAGAAGACTTGGAGCTGCGGGTTTGACTGGACGAGTTGCAGCAAGAAAACCATTGGTAAGACGTCAGAATAAGACAAAGAGGCTTGTCTGGGCCAAGAAACACTGCCACTGGACTACTGAAGACTAGAAAAAGGTCTTATGGACTGATGAATCAAAATTTGAAATCTTGGATTCATCACGCAGGATGTTTGTACGGCAGAGAGCAGGTGAAAGGATGCTTCCACAGTGTGTGGCTTCAACTGTCAAACATGGAGGAGGAAGTGTGATGGTCTGGGGTTGTTCTGCTGGATCCAGGGTTGGTGACTTGTTCAGAGTCAGAGGCACCCTGAACCAGAACGGCTCCCACAGCATCCTGTAGCGCCATGCAGTACCCTCTGGGATGGGTCTAGTTGGTCAGGGGTTCATCTGACAGAAAGATAATGACTCAAAACAGAAGTCCAGGCTACGCCAGAACTATCTTGCAAAAAAGAAGAAGCTGGTAAACTTGAAAACATGGAGTGGCCAGCACAGTCTCCAGACTTAAACCCTACTGAGCTGGTTTGGGATGAAATGGACAGAAGAGTGAAAGCAAAGCAGCCCACAAGGGCCACACATTAATGGGAACTTCTGCAACAGACATGGGAAGAACGTTCTGAAGAATGTCTGATTTCTGTTGTAGAAAGAATGCCACGTGTTTGTTCAGCTGTTATATCTGCCAAAGGTGGCTACTTTGATGAGTCAACAGTTTAGAAAACATTTTGGTCTGTAAATTGATTCCATAATTTCTTTTTTGACTTCAATTGCTTATTTGTACTATACCTTGACGTCTGAGTGCAATGAGACATTGAACGGCATCATTTTCAGTAAAAACACTGCAAAATTGGGGTGTTCTAAAACTTTTGACCGGTAGTGTATGTTTGGTAAGGAGTGCACGCATCTAGATATCTATGTCTAGGTATCTATGTCCAGATAACTATGTCTCGGTAAGCCGGAGCTACGGAAGTCGCATTGTAGTTGTGACTGCCGATTGCGAAACAAAGACACCGCCATGCCCGCCTAGCGGATTAGCGGTGAAATTGCAGAGGAGGGCGTTCCCTTGACGCAGAAGTAAGATATGCTCAGTGACAGCGCAGGGTTGCCGGCATAGGAATGGCGTAGAATGGCAGAGAAACGTAAATCAGGCTATACTCCACTACCTGAGGTGGAGGGATACTGACACGTCCTGCTTTGAAATGTCAGGAAATGCCTCTTCAGACAGCATCAACCTCCACAACTTCACTGGGCAGACCAGTGAGGGGAAAAGTAGTGTAATATGATTTATTTTTCCTCCATTAACTTGCATTATCCAAGTTATTTATTATACTGTGGAACTACTTGTTTGGGATTATAGTTTTGGCGGAGGCACATGAGTTCTCTATTATAAAGGTCATGGATTGACGTTGCTGGATGTAACGTCTCCTGTAGTGTGGAGCTGCCCTGAGGAGCTATTCCCTCTCCACGACCTCTGATTTAAGGCCTCAGTATGCTCCCCCGTCGCCGCCACGGCGTTCCTACGCCGACAACCCTACGCCGCTACTGAACATATCTTGCTCCTGCGTCAAGGGAACGCCCTCCTCTGCCAAGCCGCTAGCAGTCACAACAACAATGCGGCTTCCGTAGCGCCGGCTTTACCTAGACATAGATCTGTAGTCATAGATTTCTAGACGTACGTATCTAGACACTCGTGCATTTACCAAACATATATCTGCATATATGACATATCTGGCGACACCGGGCTGTGGAGGAGGAGAGGCTGAGCGGACCGTGATGAAATATTGGTGAAACTAATGAGCTTTTGGACGATTAAAGCCGTTTGAGGAGCGGCTATACACATAGCCCCGTCTGCTAACAGTGCTAACACTGCTAACAGTATAGGGATGTGCGCCGCTCAATTTTGGATCTAACTTTCTCCCGAAGCACTGTTCGGACCAGAAAAGTATTCTGGGTGAGTTCTACTTTATTCTATAAACAACACGAAAGCGGACCAATCACAGCCCTCGACGTTCACGTCACCACGCATCGAAACGACGCGAAGTCACAATTTTGGAGAGGCGCACGTCAAGGTCCGACATAGCCCGTTATAGGGCTACGACGTCTACGTTGTAGGAACGACGTAGCGGCGACGGGGGAGTATACTGAGGCCTTTACATGTAACACCCCTTTCTAACACCATGGAATGCATGTGCTACACTAGGGGCAGCGGGTTTGTAGAGTTTTCGGCTGTCCAGAGGAAGAATTTTAATCCGGGACCAGAAGCTAGTGCACCACAGGCTAAACTAACTGCATGGCTAACAGCAGCACAACAGACTTTTTCTTCATTCCTCTGACAACGAGATGGAAACCGTCACTTTTCCGCTGTGAGTTAAAGACTGTGTGAAGGTGGACCTGTCGTATTTCATCAGCCTTCTGGGTTTTCTCCTCTGTTGCTTCTTGCTAAAGCACAGTGTAAGTCCATATCTGTGGAGGACTGTGTAGTTCATGTAGGCCTGTCACGATAACAAATTTTGCTGGACGATTAATTGTCCCAGAATTTATTGCGATAAACGATAATATTGCCGTTGTTTTTTTGTTGTTGCAATTTTTTAATTCATGCAACAATTAGTAATGCACCAAAATGAAAATTCTTGGTGAAACCGAAACCAAAAAAATTAGGAAACTGTTTTTCTGAAGCAAATAAGGCCCTAACAATGACACACATAATATTACAAAGCATTTATACCTCCAAAGGCCAACAGCGGTCTCACAGACTGCTGATTTAAAAAAAAAAGAAAAAAAGAAAAAATAAGACGCATTTCGCGGGGCTTTTTTCTGCGATTGATTTGTTTTGTATGCGCACATCTGAACAGGGAGCTCGCTCTGACAGCAGACAATCAGACAGACGGCCAAAAATATCAACCAAATCCCAAAAGAAAGACAATAAAAAGAGGCATAATGAAGAGATGTAAGGTGGAAGAAGCTTTAGCAATGATTCAGGAGGTCAGTGAGGGGGAGTTGGATGGCGGAGACGTGTCGGACATCAGCGATCATGACTGGAGTGAAGAGGAGGAACGTTCTGAATCACAGTGAGAACAGCCACGGGCCAAAAAGCAAAAACAAAATAATTCTGCTGCCCCAAAAATGCCCGATCGACCTCCAGCTGCTGTCCAGTCCAGCGCAGAACCTGCAGTGGTGCATGAAGCGCTCACGCGTCACCTCCAGGTATAGAGAATTACTGTAGGCTGCTGTCAGTTTACAACTAAATAATAATAACATAAAATGGTGTAAACAAAAAACTAATGTAATAAATTTCAACACAACAGTGAACACGGAAGTTGACAGCAGGAGCACTGCAGCATCTCCAGAGGTGCCAATTACAGATTCAGGTAAAATATTAAATCCTCCATCAAAGTACAGCAAACCATGTGTTTTTCGTTTCCACAAATTAATTTTATAACGAACATATTTTCTGAATAAATACCGTTGTCCTGTGGAGCCTGCAGTCCCAGAATCAAATGAGCAGAGTGAGGACGGACCGTGTGGGAAGGTGTCCGTCCTGGTGCGCAGCCGGGGAGACTTATTTTACAAATTTTAATATGTTCTTCATTATTATTGACGGTTAATAATACAACTATGTTGTGTGTGTTGGTGTGTGTGTGCGTGCGTGTGTGTGTGTTTATCAAGGAAACGAGTGCGCGGAGTGTGAGTGAGAGGTGACGCTGCGCAATTGCGCACTGTAAAAAGTTAAATACATTTTAAAACCTGATTTGCGGCATTAATACAGCAGACATGAGGCATTAAATGGTTTGCTTTAGCATTACCGCCACGTCATCACCAATTATTTTCGGCCGTGTCGTTTCGGTGATTATTTTCTTTCGGCCGAAAGGCGACAATACACTTTTGAGATATTTTCAGCCGAAAAATTTCAGTGGCCGAATTTTCGGTGCATCACTCCTCATTACACTACAGAGCCGAAAGGAGTCAGTGTGAGACGTTTCTAGTGTCTTTGGAAAATGTAAATTTATCGCGCCTGGAAAACTTACCGACCTCATTTTTTTTTATCGTGCGATTAATTGATTTATTGACTATCGTGACAGGCCTAAGTTCATGAGTAGTGACAACGATTTTCTACTGAAGCAGTGAGAGCATGGACATTTATGGACGTTTAACCTCAAGAAAAGACTGAGCTAGTCATTTAGTTGAAGAAAGACTATTTTTACTGAACGCGCAGTGATGACAAGTAACTTTTGGAACAAGCCACCTTTTCACTCTGGAAACCGCGCCATTCCCCAGTACCGCTAACTGTTGATGGGGGATGGTAAAGAAGACTTTTCAAGAAGGGCTGTCGACCAAACTGGTTCCAGGGCCAAATCCGGGCCGGCCCCAACTTTGAACCGGTTTTTGTGTTCGCTCCAACCGCGTCCCCGGCTCCAGGTTTTTGAGGAACCACTGGGCTAGATCAGCCCCAGGTCAGGGCCCCGGCCACGTGTTGACTACGACAGGCCCCGAGGGGCAGGGCTACGTCTCCTCCGGCAAAACACGGAGTCGCCAATTTTTATGGACTCCCAGTCCATATTCTTCTGCAACTTGGAAGGAACTGAGACGGCGCGCAGCACTGACGCTTCCGGATCAGAAGCAGAGCGGTGGCACCGAGGCGGAGCGGCGGCTTACGAGTGGCGAGCCGGTAGCGGTGAACCAGGAGCGGCGAGGCAGCAAGACGGCGGCACGGTTACATCGGTAGTGAACCCGGGCACCAGAGACAGAGGCGTGTGCCCGTGGGTACCGGTGTAGTACAGCGAGGCCATGCCGCAAGCCCAACATGGCCGCAGCGTTGCACCGCAGACCTCACCTGCAACCCCTGGTCATTAAGGCGGACAGGATTGTCGCCGACCGGATGGAGGACATCCGCCGCTCTGGGTAGAACCATGATTACAGCCCCAGCAACGAGGCTGCTGCTGGAGGTGCCGCTGGGCCGGCAGAGCGCTCCCCAGCCCCGGACACCCACGTCATCCCCCCCCCCCCCATCCACCACACATCGCACACACTCCTCACACACCTTCACTGCCCCCGGACACACCACACACTGTAAACAGCATCCGTCATCTCCTCCTCCAGACACCACATCCCTCGGACTGTTTTTAAACAACAAAGGACTTTTATCAGTGAAACTCCAGAGAGCGCACATCCAGCCCGTCCATCTTTTATTATTAATGATCTTATTTTAGACAATAACTTAGACAGTCTGCTTCCAACTGAGACATGGCGGCACTGATAGTAAGTAAGTAAAAGTTTATTTATATAGCACATTTACAAGCGGCATAGCCGTGCCAAAGTGCTTCACACAAGTGCAGAGAATAGAAACAAACAAAAACGGTGAAAAGACAAAACTGCACAAATAATTAAAACACATCTCAAACTCGAGCACCAAGGAAAGACCTAGCTGAAGGCCAAGGCAAAGAGGTGGGTCTTCAGCAATGATTTAAAAATTCCCACAGACTCGGCCGCGCGGATGTGGGGGGGAAGGGAGTTCCACAGCCTCGGGGCAGTAACAGAAAAGGCTCTGTCCCCCCTGGTTTTTAACCTGGTCCTGGGAATGAAGAGGAGGCGTTGGTCAGCCGACCGTAACGCTCTGGAAGAGTTGAGGGGGCGGAGAAGATCGGTCAGGTAGGGAGGGGCGAGGAGATGAAGAGATTTAAAAACTGTTAAAAGAATTTTGAAATCAATACGGTAGCGGATGGGGAGCCAGTGAAGGGAAGCGAGAACCGGAGTGATGTGAGCGTGTTTTTTGGTGGAGGTGAGGAGTCGGGCGGCGGAGTTCTGGACGAGCTGCAGGCGGTGGAGTTGGGCTTTATCAATACCGGTGTAAAGACTATTGCAATAATCCAGGTGTGAGGTGACAAAGGCGTGAATGGCCTGCTCTAGCCCCGCCAGGGGAAGGTAAGTTTTAATTGTGGCCAAAGTCCTCAGGTTGAGAAAACTTCTTCTGATGACTGCGCTGATCTGCTGCTCAAACTTGAAGGAACTGTCGAAGACCACACCAAGATTCCTGACAGCTGGCTTGGACTTCAAGGCAAGAGTACCCAGGGCGTTGGAGAGAAATGCTGGGGCGGCTTTGCCAAATACAATAACCTCAGTCTTATCCTCATTGAGGTTGAGGAAATTTGCTGTCATCCATGCCTTAATGTCAGACATGCAGTCAAACAGAGGCTGGAGAGCAGCAGGGTCGTCGGCCTTGAAGGGGAGGTACAACTGAACGTCGTCCGCGTAGCAGTGGAAGGAGATATTATATTTATTTATAATATCTCCTAAGGGCAATATATATAGGATGAACAGAATGGGGCCTAAGATGGAGCCTTGAGGCACACCGCAAGAGAGGGGGGCTGCAGAGGAGGTGAAGTCTCCCAGCTGAACAGAGAAGCTCCTGTCAGTCAGGTAGGAACGGAAAAATTCCAGAACTGTACCTCTGATGCCCAGGTGTTCGAGGCGAGACAGTAGGACCCTGTGGTCCACTGAATCGAAGGCGGAGGTGAGATCGAGAAGCACCAGGACCACAGGGCTACCTGAGTCCGCAGCTAAGAGCAGGTCGTTAAGGACTCCCACCTGTTATCCTCACTGAGGCTTTCTCACTGAGTTTTAACTTTTTATTTTCAACCAGAGAGTAGATAAAATGGGAAAAGACATTGTTGAGCAAGTTGTGGGAAAACGCAGCGATAGTTTTCTGCTCCAGCTGGATGAATCCACAGATGTTGGTGGAAATGCACAGCTTGTAGGTTTTATGATACATCGATACTGACAGTATTTACGAGCACATACTTTCTTGTAAAACATTAGAGGGGAGAACAGGAGAGGACACTGTTGTCTCTGTCAACAGCTTCTTCTCTGAGAACAGCATCAGCTGGAAGTCCTGCAGCAGCGTCAACGTGAGAGGATTCAGAGCGCGTTAAAAAAGAAAACCCCGGCGTGAAGTGGACTCACTGTGTCACACAGGGAGGCACTGGTGTCCAGGAAAATCAGCCCTGTGTCACATGACGTTTTAATGACGGCATCAAAGTGATCAACTTTATAAAGTCAAGGCCACTTCATGCACGCCTGTTTCGTCTCTGTGAAAACATGAACACACACACCTGCTGCTACACACAGTCTGCTGGCTCTCCCGAGGGAAAGTACTGAAGCGGCTGTTGGAGTTAGGATCTGAGGTCCACACCTTTCTGACTGAGAACCATTCCCCCCACGCCACCTTGTTCCAGAAGCAGACCTGCTTGCTAAGCTGTTATCTGGCAGATCTTTTCAGCACACCTAATGAACTGAATATGTCCCCACAGGGCAAGGACGCCAACATTTTAAACCTTCATGACGAGGTGGGTGGTTTTCAGAGGAAAGCTGAGCTGTGGAAAGCAACATGTGCACAGGGAGAGTTCACCTGCTTCCCTCAGGTGGATGGTTTTCTCTCCAGAGAGGATGTGGACAGAGCTCCAGTCAAGTCGGTGATAGTGGGACATCTGACCAACTTCAGTCAACATTTTCATTCCTACTCTCCTGACCTGGAGGAGAAATCTGCTCAGCTGGATTGGGTGAGGAATCTGAAGCAAACAGAAGCAAGCTGCCAGTCACTCCTCAGGAAAAACTCCTGGAGTGTGGTCTGACCGAGGCTTCCAGATGAAGCTCTCCTCCTCCAGGCTCACACAGTTCTGGGTGTCTGTGAATCAGGAGCACCCTGACCCGGGACAGGAAGCTCTGGAGGAGCTGGTGCCCTGTGCCTCCACATACTTATGTCAGACCTCCTCCTCTGCAGTGACTGTGATCAAATCAAAGCAGAGAAACAGACTGAGCCTGGAGAAGAGCTCCATCACTGCAGCTGCCTTTTTTCAGCCAATAACGCCGAGTCTCTGTTGGGGGGTTCTTGAATGACAAAATGTTCACAGGGGGTACATCACTGAAAAAAGGTTGAGAACCACTGTTCAAACCGGACGTGCTGCAGCGGTTATCACTCCATGAATCACTAATTCCAGTACATGTTCAACATTTTCTTCTGGTCATATAGTGCTGAGCGCACAGCAACTTCTGTAACCTGTTCAAGTCATGTGAGGCTTTCAGAAAGCCTGAGCCACAGCACAGGGCTCCTGCAGAATCCACTGAGGCTGACCATCCTTTTAGTCAGTTTGCACTGTTACTGAGCTTCTGTTAAAGAGCAGCTGGCTGGACTGATTCAGGACACTGGAGGAGAATGGGACCACTATTTACCAGCTGTGGTTCTCTTTTAACGCCACACCTCGTCCAAGCTCCGGATATTCACCTTACTTTCTGGTACATGGCAGAGAGCCCAGACTGCTGCTCATGTTCAGGTGTCATCACCTACAGGTCGGGCTGGGCGACACAACGATAGCGATATATGTGGAAAGATAACTTTCCCTTGATAGAGGTATGAAACATGGAGGACAGACTTCTGGATAGACGGCGTTTCTCAGTGTTGTGACAGACCATATACCAACAGCCAATGACAATGGGTGTAAAAAAGGCCCCTTGTGGCGGCGATGAAGTGGATCTGGACTATCTTCCTCCCTACTCGCTTCATCTGCACTCCCGTCCAGTCCGAAGACAGTAAGCCCTCAGCACATCAGTCCATCGGAGCGTGTGCACGAAGCAGCAGCTGTCAGAACCTCGGGACTCGTATGTGGCAGCTGTCCGTATTGCTCGTCCTTTCAAGTAACAGCTTGTTTCTACTGACTGTGGTTGATGTTAGATGGTGTTTTGTTCGCTGTTCTGTTAAAGATACTTCCTTCACGGAGCTGTGCTTAAACATGTACATGTCGGCATTTCAGGGCTGTTTCTTACTCTGCATCATGTCTCATGTTATAACAGCACCCTTTCGGCTCTTTTAGAGGCGTTATGTGCGCAATAGATGCTCAATTGGCGCTAGGCCGCAACCCTGGCATGCACTGGAGGTCACGTGACTCTGAGCCTGCCGTGTAGCATCTTGATGTTATAATTTGTGTGACCAGCAGAGGGCAGTGTTGGATCAGAAATGACTTTACTTCTCCCAACCTGTTGATAGTTTGTTTGAATACTCAGGACAGCCTATAATTAGAACTTCAAAGCAGTTTGAGCCATGTTTGTTCAGAAAGATCATTTACTTTGACTTTAGGGATATCTTGCTTTACTGTCGGCTATACTGTGAATCTCACTGCTGTTTGCTTGCACTGTGGCCTTATTGCATTTGTGTTTTGTGGTTTTCTGTTTGTTATTTTTCCAATTTCAGAACCACACCTGTACCCATGTTTGTCCATCTGATCTGTGCAGCTGCTGCAGAATAAATATTCAACCACAGAAGATGTCTGTCTGATTCTGACCCATCAGCCTACTGCCAGCTCTAAATAAGCGATCCAACAACATGTCTTCTAAGAAGCCAGTTCCTTCTACACAATGGGAGCTGCTCCGAGTCCGCGAGGCGCTGAACCAATCCCGTGCTGGAACAGAGCCGAGTAGCAAACAACACAGCAGCAGGCTAGCAGCTAGCCGCAACACCTGCAGCCGACAGCACTGGTGGATAGAAAACCAGTGTTCCCCGATGAAGCTACAGAGGAAACAGCTACGGCTCAGCGGAGGACTGAGACACTGTGGACAAGAAGGACACAAAGACATCGCTGGAATGGACGGACTGTGGTTTTTTGAGGTCGGACAAAACCAGAGTGGTGAGCATTGAAAATGATGTAGAGTCCATGTTCCCACAAAGACGGGGAACAGGAGAAATCTCTGGAGCCTCCTGAAGCAGCGCCACGCCGCAGAGCACGCACAACGCAAAGGTTTCCGAGCCCCGAGCGGAGCGAGCGCCACGGCGCCCTCAACACCTGAGCAGCAGCAGCAGCAGACCGTCCAGTCCACTTCCTCCAGCACAATGCCAGAACTGCTCTGATGAGGCTCCTCTGCCTTTGTTTCTGAGCTCAGGCTGCTGACAGTGGAGCTCATGGAGTTTATTCATGTTCTCTTTGAAAGCTGCTTCACATTCCACTCAGCACAGTAACTGCTTTATTGTTGAATGATTTGCTTCTGAAAACATTTAAAACTATATATGAAGGTGAGGTCTTGAGAATTTATTCAGATTTTAATTCACATCTTATTTATTGTTCTCTGACAGGGACAAAAGAATGTCAGTGTTGTTTCTGTTCTCCTAGAAAACTTGAAAGCTTTAAGACTTTATGTTTCAAGTCAAGATGTTTCTAATGTAACTGGAGCTGTTTGTTCCTGTTTGAAACAGTTTTATTATGTTACATTTAGGGATGCACATTTTATATTTTTTCTATGACCGATAACCGACGCCCTTTAACCGGTTAATAACCGTTAACCGATAAGATTTAAAGCCCGTCCATGCTTCACATGTCTGCGTGGGTGTGCGTTGCGCATTGGTCTGCGCAGACCGATCTGCAGACGTCCGCGCAGCAGCCAGAATTTGTGACCGCGTTGCGCGCAGGTCGCGCCGGTATACGCATCGCCAGAGCGCCACAGAAAACAAAATATGACAGTAAAAGTGACGGCATCGGGGGGCGCTAGTGAGTGCGGATGGACTAAGACGTGTTTTTCAGAGCTCCTCTCCGTTCAACGTTTATCTGCCAATCCTACCGTCTTCAACTGAGTCTGCTGGAGAATCGACCTGGAATCTTGTTTCTCCATCTACACAAGTCCCTCTGAGACCAAGAAATGCCGGACAAATTGAAAACTGAGAGGAAAGACAAGCCGCAGTCCAGCCTGCTCAAGCCAGCTGGCAGCGCGGCTACGGCTAACATCAGCGGTCCTGAACCACAGCTTATCCCCGTCCCGCAGATGGAAGAAGCATTGAAAAACATGCAAGACACTATACGTGGGACTAGCAACACCCGGTTCGACTTACTGGAGGAGCGGTTTGTCTCTCTCCAGTCCGCACACAGCACTCTGGCTAACCGACTGGACGATGTGGATGTCACAGTCACGGACCATGAGGCGCGTCTGAAGGCTGCAGAGTCAGCCATCAGCGAGCTCCGCAAGGAAAACGCCTTCCTCAGAGCCAAGACAAATGACCTGGAGGGTCGCTCCAGGCGTAATAATGTCCAATTCGGAGGCATACCCGAGGGAGAGGAGAAAGGAAATCCGACAGAGTTTGTGAGCTCTCTTATTCCTAAACTACTGGGTGAGACCACCTTCCCAAAGCCAGTGCTCATCGATCGTGCCCACCGCTCTCTATTGGCCAAGCCAACAGGAGTAGGACGTGGACCCGTTTCCAGACCTCCCACCATCATCGCGCGTGTCCATCACTTTCAAGACAAAGAGAAGATAATACGACTTGCTCGACAACAATCTCTTCAGTACGGCGATCACAAGGTTTTTGTCTTCCCCGATTACACAGCTGAGGTGATGGAGCGGCGGCGTGGGTTCCGTGATGTCATGGCATCTCTGCGGGAGCTGCAAATTAAGCATAGCCTGCGCTTTCCTGCCAAGCTTTACTTTCAGCACAACGGGCTTCAGAAGATGCTCACCTCCCCCGAGGATGCTAGGAAATTCATGGACAACCTACAACAGGACATCGAAGGCGACAAAACGTGATCTGGTATGTGAACTGTGACTGTCACTTTAACACCGGCAGACTCTACAGCCGAATATGAATCATAATCATCAGTTGGTAATGATTCATGGGCTTAGGCCCGGATTTTGTTGTGTGAACAGCAGAGGGGTAGGCGATTTATTTAGTTAACTTTTTTGCTGGTTGAATTTGTGTTTTAAGCCGTACGCCCAGTGACCCTCTGCAAGATTATGGGGGAAAAGGCGCTTCATTTGGGGAAGTGTCAGTGGGGAGGGGGGTGGGTGATATTTGTGTTTTATGTTTTCCGGAGCTGCCAAACTAACTGTATTTGCTTCTCGATACCAATATTGTTCCATGGGTGGTTCAGAATATTGTTTTTTTGCATTTGTATTATCAATGTCAGTACTTAATATTGCAAATCAGTCAGACATGAGTACCATTTCTTTGGTTTCATGGAATGTTCGTGGGCCATGCTGTGAAGCGAGGGAAAGTTCTAGCGCATCTTAAGTCTTTAAAATCAGATGTAATGTTTCTTCAAGAAACACATATAAAACCTACTGAGCAGAGACGACTGAGAGCTAACTGGATCTCCCAAGTTTACCAAGCGCCATTTTCATCTAAAGCCAGGGGTGTCGCCATTCTCTTTCGCAAAAACGTCCCATTTCAATTTGCTTCAGCGGCCATGGATCCAAACGGCAGGTAGATTTTATTAACCGGAAGCATAAATTTGTTTCCTGTTACTTTTCTTAACATGTATGGTCCGAATATAGACGATCCAAATTATTTCCATAAATTATTTGATTGAATTCCTGACCGCAGTACTACAAATGTGATCATGGGTGGTGATTTCAACTGCTACCTCGACCCATATCTCGACAGACTCTCCTCCCGAGCGCCAATAACACTGTTGTCTGTACAAACATTAAACAATTTGGCGAAGTCCAGAAATATGGTCGACATTTGGAGGCTACAACACCCGACAGAGAGAGAATATTCTTACTTTTCTCATGTACATAAATCCTATACAAGGATTAACTACTTTTTAGTAGATGCAAAATTAATATCTAACATTGAACATACTAAATATCATAACATCTTAATTTCGGATCATTGTCCTGTGTCATTGCAGTAAAGCTTGACTTACCAAAACGCACCTATTGCTGGCGTTTTAATCCATGGCTGCTATCAGATCAAGTATTTATTGACTATATTTCTGCGCGCCTTGAGGAGTTTCTTGAGATCAACGATACGGGGGAAGTTTCAGACTCTACACTCTGGGAGACCCTCAAGGTGGTGATGAGAGGACATATAATTTCTTTTAAGGCTTCAAAAAAAAAAGGGAACAGCACCGCCGCTTGGTGGAAATCGAGAATGCACTTCCAACTCTAGAACAGAACTACAGGGGCTCCCTGTCTCAAGAACGCTATAATAAGATCTTGAACTTGAAATACGAATACAATAAAATTCTAAGTGGAACCATAAGCAATCTCCTACTAAAGGTCAAACACAATCACTTTGAGTTAGGGGATAAACCAGAGAGGTTGTTGGCCAGACAGCTGAAAGCTGCTCAGGCAAACCGTGCGATCTATAAAATTAAATCTGGTACAGGAGAACTGTTGGTAAATCCTAAAGAAATAAACTCACGTTTCAAAGATTTCTATTCAGAGCTATACACAGCCAATTCGACTACCTGCAATGTGGATAGAGACAATTTTTTCGACTCCCTCACCCTACCAACATTAGATGAGTCATCCAGATTGGAGCCTGACAAGGATTTTACAGAAGCTGAGCGAGTACAGGCAATCAAATCATTTCCCTCGGGCAAGGCAGCTGGTCCGGATGGGTTCGGCTGCGAATTCTACAAGACATTCCATAAATTTCTCTCCCCACTTATGCTTAGGATGATAAAGGATTCCACCGTAAACAAAATATTCCCAGGATCTCTGTATGAAGCAAATATATGCCTTTTCTTAAAAAAAGCGACCGAGTCTACGCTTCCACTGCTGTGCTCCGGTATATCCTTCCGCAGAGCACTGCGCATGCGCAGGTCTGTGGATCAAAACATTATTTTAACGGATTGAAAAGATAACACGTCTTTTAAAATGCTTTATAACCATTGGGATTTACTTCACGTGCTAATACGCCGTCCCCTGGACCACTGGAAGGAGGATTATGTCCACTTTCTCAGTCTGGCTCTGTCTCCACTTCACCTGTCGTAGTTGAGCTAAGCTAACTACGATGCTAACAGCTGTTAGCCAGGCACTGGACGAACGGACACAATAAAGGTATTGATGAGCTTATCTCACTCTGTAAATGATCAGGATAGGGTGTGGGTCCAAAATCTTCGGAGTATTCCTTTAACTGCAGATTTACAATGACAGCAAATTCTCATCTAAAATGTAAAAAAAGCTACAAGATTTAGATAGAATCAACAGCACTGTAGGCTTCAATCATCTCCTATTGTTTTCTAAACTATGTCAAGAGTGAGCGCGCCGGTGATTTCTTTGTGTGTTCTGATTAATTTCCTAAATAAAGTTTTAGCTTCTGAAATCCGATTTTTAAACAGTTCTGATGGAGCTTAATGTTTATCTGGACGATGCGGCTTCATACCGAACCATTTCACTGTGAATCTGGACGACCCGCGGCGTCTGGAGAGAAAAGATAATATTCAATGTAACGCCGGTTTTGTGCCGCACGCGTCAATGCGCACAAAGATACACACCCTCCTCTACTGTACAACATGAAGGCACCTGGAATTAATCAGTGAATTAAGGAGTCGTCTGCAGCGCCATCATTGATATCTGTAACATAATGCCAGCTGCAGGAAGACGCACGGCTCTGTGGAGAGCTCCTCCAGCTGGAGCTAAAAAGAAATTAACCGATAGTATTAACCGGTCAAAGTTCCTGTTATCAGTTAACGGTTACACGGTTAACCATGTGCATCCCTAGGTACATTACATGTCATGTTCAACTTTGAGGGAAAATAAAAATGAACCTTCTGATCTCTTTAAATCTCATTTCAGAGTAACGGGGAACATTTAACACGGACAAAAACAGTGACTTGTTTTATATGGTGATATATATGGATATGGACTGATGTGAGAAAGAAATGGAGATCAACTCTTCCCCGTACGGCCCAGCCCTACCTGCAGGTCAGGATCACCCACAGAACTGTTTCTCAGAGCTGGTCTCCCGCCTGGACTCTGCTTTGGAGACAGTCAGGCTTCATGGGGAGACAGAGACTGAAGCCTGAGCATGAATTCAACAGACGGACTGAGTTCAGCCTCATGGAGGTGGTGATCTGGTTTGGTGAGATGAGCCCACTACTCAGAGACTAACACTCTGCCCAAACTGGACCGGACCCTTCAAGGTGGTGTCAGTGGACGCTAATGGACTCACTGACATCAAGAGTCCTCAGGCTGCACCAGCAGTCCTTCATTATGAGCGTCTGAAAGCTGAGCGTCTGAGGAGACACTTTCTACGGTGTCTTCCCCTGTTATGGACTCTGTACCAAGCTCCACTGCTCTGTCAGGCTCACTTCCTGTTGTCCAGCTTCTTGGTGGTGCTGTGGAGCTCCTGTCTGGGACCATGTTTCTGTCTGCTCACAGCGTCTCCATACCTGCTCTGTGGAGCTGGATGTGAGGATTCCAGTTGATCTGCAGCATTCTGCGCTGAGCAGCCATCTCCTCCTCGTACTGAAGCACAGCTTGTTGAAACAGGGTGAATATGTCCTCAGCAGCAGCAGTCAGTCTCTGGCTGCTCCAGTCTCTCACAGAGTGGTGGGAATGGTCTCCTCCATCAGGAACAGGCTGCTCTTTAATGTGTGGAGCTTCATGTTCCTCCTGCTCCACGCTGGAGCTGCTCTTCTGCTTCCCCATGTGCTGCTGTGGCCTCTCTGGAGGGAGAGCAGACAAAAGGCCCTGATGTGATGGATGTCAAGGTTTGACAGTGATGGCTGGATGAAACAGGACAGCACACACTGAAACACAATCATTCAGTCACAACTGAAGCTGCTCTGCTCAGTCACACTGACAGGACCTGTGGGCTTTAAAGGACCACTGGAAAACTGTCTGGACGCTGCAGGACTTTCTCTCAGCTCTCAAACCTCTGAGGGAACTTTCCAACATGACGCGCTTCACACTTTTCCTCCCAGCAACACTTGAACGCATCATGACTCTGAAGGCTTCACTGAAAAGTCTGGATTCTAAACGTTCTGAACGAACTGCAGCTGCAGCCTCGTTTCTGTCTGCCAGCTTTAAATCCATCAGCCATCCTCCACCACACACATTCATGTCTTCATCCTCACGGTTCATTACCTGCTGTGAGGAGCTGGACTGGATGTTTCCAGTGGATTTGCAGCAGTTTTCTCTGTCGGTCAATCTCCTGCTGGAACTGGACGGTAGTTTGTAGAAAGGCGGTGAATATCTCTGCAGCAGCAGCAGTGAGTCGCTGCTGGATAAACTCTCTCAGAGCCTGAACTGGACTCATTCTGTCCTCTGAGAGACGCTGCAGCACCGCCGCCATCGCTTCTTCTTCTCTCGCTGACCTGGAGGCTCACACACAGCGGTCAGCTCCAGCCTGACTCCTGCTGGACACAGGGGGAACTGCAGCGCTTCAAAACTCAACAAGTCCTTCTTTTTCTCTTTTTGATTTATTTAAACAACTTTCGATTTAATGGTCATAATCTGTCAGACTTCATCAAGTAATTAAAACGACAGACAAAGACTGGAATTTCATATCAGAAACACATAAAACTTTCAAAATCATTCAGTTTTGTTCTTTCTTTTTCAGCAGAGGGGGGTAAGCTTTACATTCTTCATCAGATTCAAAGTCAGTAATCAAGTAGTGATGATTCCTAAAATTATTCCAAGCATCTGTTGTGCATCCGGGTGCAGTGTGGATTGGGTGGCAGCCGACGGCAGGGTGCCCGGCGACCCGATCCCCGGACACAGAGACTGGCTCTAGGGACATGGAATGTCACCTCGTTGGCGGGGAAGGAGCCCGAGCTTGTGAGGGAGGTTGAGAGGTACCGGCTAGATATAGTCGGGCTCACCTCCACACATAGCCTGGGCTCTGGAACCCAACCTCTCGAGAAGGGCTGGACTCTCCACTTCTCTGGCATTGCCCGCAGTGAGAGGCGGCGGGCTGGTGTGGGTTTGCTTGTAGCCCCACAGCTCAGCCGCCATGTGTTGGAGTTCACCCCAGTGAACGAGAGGGTTGCATCCCTGCGCCTTCGGGTCGGGGATAGGTGCCTCACTGTTGTCTCGGCTTACGGGCCGAACAGCAGTGCAGAGTACCCGGCCTTCTTGGAGTCCCTGGGAGGGGTGCTGGACAGTGCTCCGACTGGGGACTCCATTGTTCTACTGGGGGACTTCAACGCCCACGTGGGCAGCGACAGTGAGACCTGGAAGGGGGTGATTGGATCGCACGGCCTCCCCGATCTGAACCCGAGTGGTGTTCTGTTATTGGACTTCTGTGCTAGTCACAGTTTGTCCATAACGAACACCATGTTCGAGCACAGGGGTGTCCATAAGTGCACTTGGCACCAGGACACCCTAGGTCGGAGGTCGATGATCGACTTTGTTGTCGTGTCATCTGACCTCCGGCCGCGTGTTTTGGACACTCGGGTGAAGAGAGGGGCAGAGCTGTCGACCGATCACCACCTGGTGGTGAGTTGGATTCGCTGGCGGAAGAGGAAACCGGACAGACTTGGCAGACCCAAACGTGTTGTGAGGGTCTGCTGGGAACGTCTGGCGGAACCCTCTGTCAGCATGGCTTTCAACTCCCACCTCCGGGAGAGCTTCTCTCATGTCCCGAGGGAGGCTGGGGACATTGAGTCCGAGTGGACCATGTTCTCCACCTCCATTGTCGAAGCAGCTGCTCGGAGCTGTGGTCGTAAGGTCTCCGGTGCCTGTCGTGGCGGCAACCCCCGAACCCGGTGGTGGACACCGGAAGTAAGGGCTGCCGTCAAGCTGAAGAAGGAGTCCTATCGAGCCTTGCTGGCTCATGGGACTCCCGAAGCAGCTGACGGGTACCGGCAGGCCAAGCAAACTGCAGCCCGAGCAGTTGTGGAGGCAAAAACTCGGGTCTGGGAGGAGTTCGGGGAGGCCATGGAGGAGGACTATCGGTCGGCCTCGAAGAAATTCTGGCAAACCGTCCGGCGCCTCAGGAGGGGAAAGCAGGTCTCCGCCAACACTGTTTACAGTGGAGGTGGGGAGCTGCTGACCTCAACTGGGGATATTGTTGGACGGTGGAAGGAATACTTCGAGGACCTCCTCAATCCCGTCGCCACGTCTTCCGTGGAGGAAGCAGAGGCTGAGGTCTCAGAGGTGGACTCGTCCATCACCCAAGCTGAAGTCACTGAGGTGGTTGGCAAGCTCCTCGGTGGCAAGGCACCGGGGGTGGACGAGATTCGGCCTGAGTACCTTAAGTCTCTGGATGTGCAGGGACTGTCTTGGTTGACACGTCTCTGCAACATCGCGTGGCTGTCGGGGACGGTGCCTCTGGATTGGCAGACCGGGGTGGTGGTCCCCCTGTTTAAAAAGGGGGACCGGAGGGTGTGCTCCAACTATAGGGGGATTACACTCCTCAGCCTCCCCGGGAAAGTCTATTCCAGGGTACTGGAGAGGAGGATCCGACCGATAGTCGAACCTCGGATCCAGGAGGAACAATGCGGTTTTCGTCCTGGCCGTGGAACAGTGGACCAGCTCTATACCCTCCATAGGGTGCTCGAGGGTTCGTGGGAGTTTGCCCAACCAGTCCACATGTGTTTTGTGGATTTGGAGAAGGCATTCGACCGTGTCCCTCGTGGTGTCTTGTGGGGGGTGCTCCGGGAATACGGAGTCCGGGGCCCCTTGTTAAGGGCCGTCCGGTCTTTGTATGACCGGAGTAGGAGTCTGGTCCGCATTGCCGGCAGTAAGTCGGACCTGTTCCCGGTGCATGTTGGACTCCGGCAGGGCTGCCCTTTGTCACCGGTTCTGTTCATAATCTTCATGGACAGAATTTCTAGGTGCAGCCAGGGGCCGGAGGGGTTCCGGTTCGGGAACCACAGGATTTCATCTCTGCTTTTTGCAGATGATGTTGTCCTGTTGGCTTCATCGAACCCGGACCTACAGCATGCACTGGGGCGGTTCGCAGCCGAGTGTGAAGCGGCAGGGATGAGGATTAGCACCTCCAAATCCGAGGCCATGGTCCTCGACCGGAGGAAGGTGGCTTGCCCCCTCCAGGTTGGTGGAGAGACCCTAGCCCAAGTGGAGGAGTTCAAGTATCTTGGGGTCTTGTTCACGAGTGGGGGACGGATGGAGCGTGAGATTGACAGGCGGATCGGTGCAGCGGCTGCAGTGATGCGGTCGTTGTATCGGTCCGTCGTGGTGAAGAAGGAGCTGAGCCGAAAGGCGAAGCTCTCGATTTACCGGTCAATCTACGTTCCCACCCTCACCTATGGTCATGAGCTTTGGGTCATGACCGAAAGGACAAGATCCCGGATACAAGCGGCCGAAATGAGCTTCCTCCGTAGGGTGGCTGGGCGCTCCCTTAGAGATAGGGTGAGGAGCTCAGTCACCAGGGAGGAGCTCGGAGTAGAGCCGCTACTCCTCCACATCGAGAGGAACCAGCTGAGGTGGCTCGGACATCTGTTTAGGATGCCTCCTGGACGCCTCCCTAGGGAGGTGTTCCGGGCATGTCCCACTGGGAGGAGACCCCGGGGAAGACCCAGGACACGCTGGAGAGACTATGTCTCTCGGCTGGCCTGGGAACGCCTCGGGATCCTCCCAGAGGAGCTGGAGGAAGTGTCTGGGGACAGGGAAGTCTGGGCATCCCTGCTGAGACTGCTGCCCCCGCGACCCGGCCCCGGATAAGCGGTAGAAAATGGATGGATGGATGGATGGATCTGTTGTTAAAAAAGAGATAAAAATGACGAACCTGAAGAGCTCCAGCGACTGAGCTGCGAGCAATTCTCTGACCAGCAGAGGGCAGCATTACACTGTGTATGTGTGCAGCCTGCCGGAAAGGAGGAGGAGAGAAGAAGAGAAGAAGAAGCGATGGCGGCGGTGCTGCAGCGTCTCTCAGAGGACAGAATGAGTCCAGTTCAGGCTCTGAGAGAGTTTATCCAGCAGCGACTCACTGCTGCTGCTGCAGAGATATTCACCGCCTTTCTACAAACTACCGTCCAGTTCCAGCAGGAGATTGACCGACAGAGAAAACTGCTGCAAATCCACTGGAAACATCCAGTCCAGCTCCTCACAGCAGGTAATGAACCGTGAGGATGAAGACATGAATGTGTGTGGTGGAGGATGGCTGATGGATTTAAAGCTGGCAGACAGAAACGAGGCTGCAGCTGCAGTTCGTTCAGAACGTTTAGAATCCAGACTTTTCAGTGAAGCCTTCAGAGTCATGATGCGTTCAAGTGTTGCTGGGAGGAAAAGTGTGAAGCGTGTCATGTTGGAAAGTTCCCTCAGAGGTTTGAGAGCTGAGAGAAAGTCCTGCAGCGTCCAGACAGTTTTCCAGTGGTCCTTTAACCCTCCTGTCATGTTCATCTCCTGCTTCTTATGCCGGGCGGACAATGGCTCAGTTTACATGGGTGTTTTTTCAATCCAATTGTAAACAATCGTATTAAACGGAGTGTATTCACGTAGTGATCCTCGATGAATCCTCGTTTACAAGGACCCTGGGTGAAGCGGATTATGCAGCGTCCTGTGACGCGCACAAAGTCTCACGAGGAACTTTGAGGTCTTTAGCTCTGCAGCAGCAGTCCTCAGCGCCGAGCAGAGAGTTTGTATCTGCTGATCTCTGCTCAGATAATGTCCCAAACTCTCCATGATACACTGCTGAAGGAGCAGCTGCTCTCCTGACCGGAGCACCGCTGCGCTGAGCGGCACGTCTCGTGTCGATGTTTCTAATTAACTGGTGCCCGTGTTAACTTGTGACCAGTACATGACTGAAACATCTCGTCGTTCTGGCGAACGTCGGTTATCGACAGTTACAGTGAGTGTATACGTTTAACGTCTTTTGTGAGTCTTATTTTAACAACTGCTGTAATCAAAATGTCAGGGCCGGCCCAAGCCTCCATGGGGCCCTCAGCAAAATTTTAGTTTGGGGCCCTCTATTACTGCCAGTACTGATCATTCACGTAATTACTATAACTCATTTCATGTTCTACTCTGTCATTATGAATACACTTGTGAAAATAAATGTCACATCATTTTGTTGCAGTTAGATTGTAATGCACAGGCCACGGAAGCACACAAGAGATTAGCAAACTTGAAGAAAATTCTTTCAATTAATAAGAGGCAAAGTCAGCAACTTCCCCTCCTGGCAACACGGGAATCAATGCATAAGAGCTGCCTGGCATGTTTTACCTGTGGTTTATAATCTGAAATGATATTCAAAGTGATTTAGTATTAAGTGGGATACTGAAAGTCATCTGTGCCAACTAAAAGCAACAAAATAAATCCATCATTTACTGTAAACACAATCTTCTTTATTATTTTATTTTTAAATAAACTTGAACAACAAATGTACAAAAACAGACAGTATGAAACAAACTTTACTGAGTCTGTCAGGACAGACGGCCACTCAGCTGGGTCTACCGGAGGACCTGCTGGTCCCTGCTGCAAACTGGATGTTGCTGAATTAGTCGATGAAACATCAACCTCGACGACCAAACATGAAGGACCTATAAGGAAATTAATATTTTTTTGACAAAAGTTTTAATCTCAGAATGTTCTGCAGTACACTGAGTATTTACAAAGGCTGTTTTGTTGTCAACTTACCAGGTAGAGCTGAGGCTGCAGCAGAAACAGAGGGGACAGTGGTCACAGTGGAGGAGGCAGAGGATGGAGATGGACCTACGATGAAAATCAACAACAAAAGCTAGCCATGCTAAATGTCATATTAAAACTATGCTGTTTATTTTCTAAATAAGTAAACAGTAAAATATACAATATATTAAGCTAATTATATCTTGTATGAGCAGATCTTAATGAGATCATTTGAAAAGAGATTAAATATATATGGTGATAGTTGTGATAGTTATATATATATATATATATATATATATATATATATATATATATATATATATAGTTTTGAACTAGCATTAGCTAGAAGCTTTTAAAAAATCTCCTTGACACCAAACCAGCTAACCAACCAACCAAGACATGCAAACATACCTTCATCTTGTTTTGTCCTCTTTCTTCCTTTTCCTCTTTTCAGCACCTGAAGGGTTTGTCCTCTTTTGCGACATCATGTTGACCCTGCAGCGAGCCCCGTGGATGCGCAGTGTGCACTGCAGGGCTGAGGCACACATTAGTAGCAGAGCTCAGACATTTACAGCAGAGAGGCAGTGGGAAACTACACTCTAACATAACATATGATCTTTTTTGTGCATTAACGTACATCTGATGATATATGAGCCATCATCACTCACACACGAAAAAATAATAAATTATTTTTTTCTTTTTTTAAGTTAATTGCTCTTGGGGGCCCCCTAGTGGTCACGGGGCCCAAAGCAGCTGCTTAGTTCGCTTATGCCTTGGGCTGGCTCTGCAAAATGTGTTTACACAGACCTCCGCCGTCATTCGTTAACATGGGAACCAGTTAATCCATAACACCAGTCGGCAATCGCTGGTATTCTGCTATAGAGCTCTTTATACAACTCGCTGTTGCGTGATGTGGTTCCTTCTCGCCTCTCCAATGTTTTTTCTGTCGGGGTTTTTTATTAAAAACAGTGGTTTTCTTCTGCTGGTTTTTTCACTGTGCTGCTTCCTGTTTACTGGCACGTCAGACGTCACTGCATATGAGGGAACGCGTGTGCAGAACAAACACTCCCCCAGTTCAATCCGCTCCGCTGTCAGGCTCGTTTATAAGGGACACGGAGCGGATTGTCGATCAGGGTAGACCACCTCGTACAATCGGCTTCAAATTACAATCCGCTCCGAGTGAAGCGGATCCACTGGGTCGTTTACATGACGCATTTTACAATCCGCTCCGTGTACAATCCGCTTATACGTGGTCCATGTAAACGTGCCCACTGTGCGATTTTAGACATCTGACTGTCGGGGAAATGCTCCCACTGCACGACTGGGTTCGTCACTCTTACTCTATTTGACCCTACGACCTGTGCACTCATACTGTACGACTGCTGTCAGTCAACATAATTGACAACCACGGCGTCAGTCGGTGTGTGACGGCACGACGTGCTCGAGTGTAAACAACGAAAAACAAAGGTTCCTAGTTCCTATGACAACCACAGCGTGCATGACAACAAGACGGCGAGCAGGCAGCAAGTTGCTGCAGTTGTGTGCGCCGTCTTCTGTGCTGAAACTAAAAACAAAAGAAAACAAAAGGATGTGGGTTCGTGAATGGCTGAGAAGACGTGGTCATTATGGGATGTCCATCCTTCATCAGGAGCTTGAGGTAACGTTCATGTAAACTATATATTGTTTTACTGTAGCTATGATAGTTTCACGTTAGCCTTAGCCATCCAATGTTGGCTTAAATACTATACTGCCCCGGCCAATTCCTCATATGTGGCCGATAACGTTGTGATCGTGATGTAACACCAGTCACACTGTACGAGCTACGGCAAAAATTTCTGACATGCCAGAAGTTTGATCGGGAGGTCGCAGCATTATCGTTGGAACGTAGCAGCAATTAACCTTCCTCGTGAGTGTTCTCACACTGTACGGCTTACGACCTCCCGACCGGACATCCCGGCGTCATCTTTATATTTTCCACTGTCGCTCTACTTCCTCTGTCCTGGTGGACTGAAGACCAGAGCAAGTGTCCACTCTTGGACCAGAAAGTCTCCTCAGGTGTCTGATCTTCAGATGCCTCTCCATCTCCATCAGTTGACTGGTCTGTCTCCTCAAAGTCTGGATCAAAATCCGTGTTGTCTTCCTCTTCTGAGACATCCTCCTCTATCTCTGGCTCAGTTTCAGTGCCCTCTTCATCCTGTCCAAAACTCTGGACCAGAACCTCTTCGACGGAGAACCTCTCGGGATGCACGATTATCAGTCTGATAAATTATCGGTCGATATGGGGCAAAAATGGTGTCATTTTTATTGATCCGATAATTTAATTTAATCCAATAAATAATGGGTTCAGTAAAATGGCTTGCCGGCGCGCTGCACCTTTAACTTCTGCAGCACGTGTCTGTTCTGCGGATTCACTGCTGCCCTGCATCTTGACTGCGAAGGAGGAGAAGGGTTTTTTGCCCCTCCGTAGCTTCCGAAAGCTGCCGCAGCCAGTGTTGCGTTCAAGGTGACTCGGAGACGTGACTGCAGCTGACAACGAGTGGGGCGCAGTGTGGCAGCTTTTCAAAACGGAACCCACTGTAGGCTGTGTCAGACAAGCTGGTTTACAACAGCAGTACGGGATCTCGGAGAGATCAGCCGCCATGGAAACAACCCGGCAAGCTAGAACGAGAGATGCTGCAGCTAGCATCGATGCTAACGCTAGCTAATGAGCTAACGCTAGTCAGCGAGCTAACGCTAGCTAGCGAGCTAAGGCTAGCAGTTCACAAGCTAGCATGAGGGATCTTATATACAACAAATTAAAGAAATGTGACAAGACACTTAGTGAACATACCATCAAGTTAACAGCTGAAACGGCCCTTTTGTCTGATAACTAGTGGAACGTCTTTGATTTAATGGAATTATGAGGTAGTGTATTTCAAAGGAGACAGAGCCATCTTGTGGTCATTTAGCACAACTGCACTAGAAAAAGATAAATCACTTCACTTGTAGAAAAGGAAATTGTAAAAATTGACACCACTAGTTTTTAGATTTGAGGCTGACATGTCAATGCATTTAATTTATTTTTTATGTAAAACAAAAAATCACTTCATTTTTTGGCAGACAAACAAGTCACAGTTCTGTGAAACCCTTTTCTTAAAGGATGCAGTTTATGCTTAAGTTGGGATTTGATGTCATTATATTTGATACGAGTTTTGAGAAGTTTGACAGCCTGTGTAAACAATTACAGGAGATTTGGGTACACAAACTTCAGATTATTTTAAGATTATATTGAATATAAAAATCTGAACTTAATGGTTATTGGTATTGGTATCGGCCATGAGAAGTAGTTAATTATCGGTTATCGGTTAAAAAATTCCCATATCGTGCATCCCTACTCTTGGTCAGTACTCATTGTGCTCATAGTAAAAGTGCAAGGCAGACATCAAGCTATACATATGGGGTCTGTGTGAAGATGATACATTGATTAGTCTGGAGGGTGTGGTTCACGTGGGGGTTTGGCACAAGGGCGCGGGAAAGAGATGGGTTCACATAACAGACACCTGTCTAGTCTGTGTGAAGATTTGATACATTGTTTTGGTTCACGTGAGAGGAACGGCACATGAGCGCGAGAAAGAGATGTGTACCCACAAAAGACATTGTTCAGTCCAGTGAGTGAGTGAGTGAGCTGTTTATGGAAATATTTTCTCTCTGATGGATGAATACGAGGGGGGACCCAAAAGTTACGGGACTGTGGTTATAAAAAAAACAAAAAAACAAAAAGATTTCAGACTTTTGGCCGTTATATGTCGCTATAGCATAGCCTTAAGCATGACCGTGAAAAATATCACCTCCCAAAGACACACAGGCAGCTCACAGGCAGTGTTTATGTTACTACAGTCCCCCCCCCCCCCTTCTTCGAAAAATCCCAAAATGGTCCGGCACCTCTGATCCACGGAGCAGAACCAGGCTGGGTGGACATGTACCAGGAGCTGAAAGGCAGCTGGAGGACGATGGAGGCTGTTTGGGAAGAAAATCACTGCTGCGGCGCTCCGGGAGGCGGTCAGGCTGAAGCAGCGGCGCTGTGGGAGAGTTGGAAGTGTTTTACGCACAGGGCTCTGCGGTAAAACAGTTCCTGGTGAAAAACGGCATGGCCCTGCTGCTCCATCCGCCGTATCCCCTCCATTTAGCCCCGTGAGACTTCTGTCTCTTCCCAAGAATGAACACGGAACTGAAGGGGCGGAGATTTGATGACGTGGAAGAGGTGCAAAGAAAATGGAAGAATGCTCTTAGAGCTAGGGTCGGCGATCTTGGAAAACTAGCATGGAGCACGAATGTGGCATCTCCCCAAGGCGCCGCCCAGCTCCCACTCCATTGGAGGAGCTCCCGTTGGGAGCGAACGCATTGGACGCGGAAGCGCTGCATGCATGCGCGTGGAAGCACCACACGCACGGATTTTGTGATCGCCTCCAATATTATTAAAGGGATACTTCAATATTTTGGCAAATTGGCCCATTTAGCGCAATTCCTTAGTCATTTGGAACAGCATACTTACTTTTTTTGTGAGGCGAGCTGTTGTTTATTCAGAGGTGAGTCGGGGAAGGTTTTCGGGACGGACACAATGGAGGTGAACGGTATTTTTGGTTTCCCTCATCAAACTCATCAAATACACAATCCAACAACCCCAAAACACTTTGGTGGACACGTTATAATCCACACATTCACTACGCTGTGGAATATTAATGCAAAATTACCAGATTGAGTTGTTTATGTGAAGATTGCTAAGACGGAACTTCTTACTAAACATGGCGTCTGGGCGTAGTGATTTCAAAAGAAAAACTAGTTCCCAGTATTTGCTTCAGTGTCGTAACGCTACAGTATTATTTGTTGGTGTTCGACAGCGTAGTGAATGTGTGGATTATAATGTGCAATTGCATAGTATGGAGGATATCATGAGGCCTTGAGGCAATCAGATGTAAAACACAATTTTTATGAAGGTTTTAAGCTGTAAATCGGTTTGATTTGACCCGAACACGACAGGAGGGATAAAGCCCACAGGTCCTGTCAGTGTGACTGAGCAGAGCAGCTTCAGTTGTGACTGAATGATTGTGTTTCAGTGTGTGCTGTCCTGTTTCATCCAGCCATCACTGTCAAACCTTGACATCCATCACATCAGGGCCTTTTGTCTGCTCTCCCTCCAGAGAGGCCACAGCAGCACATGGGGAAGCAGAAGAGCAGCTCCAGCGTGGAGCAGGAGGAACATGAAGCTCCACACATTAAAGAGCAGCCTGTTCCTGATGGAGGAGACCATTCCCACCACTCTGTGAGAGACTGGAGCAGCCAGAGACTGACTGCTGCTGCTGAGGACATATTCACCCTGTTTCAACAAGCTGTGCTTCAGTACGAGGAGGAGATGGCTGCTCAGCGCAGAATGCTGCAGATCAACTGGAATCCTCACATCCAGCTCCACAGAGCAGGTATGGAGACGCTGTGAGCAGACAGAAACATGGTCCCAGACAGGAGCTCCACAGCACCACCAAGAAGCTGGACAACAGGAAGTGAGCCTGACAGAGCAGTGGAGCTTGGTACAGAGTCCATAACAGGGGAAGACACCGTAGAAAGTGTCTCCTCAGACGCTCAGCTTTCAGACGCTCATAATGAAGGACTGCTGGTGCAGCCTGAGGACTCTTGATGTCAGTGAGTCCATTAGCGTCCACTGACACCACCTTGAAGGGTCCGGTCCAGTTTGGGCAGAGTGTTAGTCTCTGAGTAGTGGGCTCGTCTCACCAAACCAGATCACCACCTCCATGAGGCTGAACTCAGTCCGTCTGTTGAATTCATGCTCAGGCTTCAGTCTCTGTCTCCCCATGAAGCCTGACTGTCTCCAAAGCAGAGTCCAGGCGGGAGACCAGCTCTGAGAAACAGTTCTGTGGGTGATCCTGACCTGCAGGTAGGGCTGGGCCGTACGGGGAAGAGTTGATCTCCATTTCTTTCTCACATCAGTCCATATCCATATATATCACCATATAAAACAAGTCACTGTTTTTGTCCGTGTTAAATGTTCCCCGTTACTCTGAAATGAGATATAAAGAGATCAGAAGGTTCATTTTTATTTTCCCTCAAAGTTGAACATGACATGTAATGTAACATAATAAAACTGTTTCAAACAGGAACAAACAGCTCCAGTTACATTAGAAACATCTTGACTTGAAAAATAAAGTCTTAAAGCTTTCAAGTTTTCTAGGAGAACAGAAACAACACTGACATTCTTTTGTCCCTGTCAGAGAACAATAAATAAGATGGGAATTAAAATCTGAATAAATTCTCAAGACCTCACCTTCATATATAGTTTTAAATGTTTTTAGAACCAAATCATTCAACAATAAACCAGTTACTGTGCTGAGTGGAATGTGAAGCAATTAACAACAAAAGCAGAACATTCAAAACTTGCAAGGTGTGTGTGTGTGTGTGTGTGTGTGTGTGTGTGTGTGTGTGTGTGTGTGTGTGTGTGTGTGTGTGTGTGTGTGTGTGTGTGTGTGTGTGTGTGTCTGTGTGTGTGTCTGTGTGTGTGTCTGTGTGTGTGTGTCTGTGTGTGTGTGTCTGTGTCTGTCTCGGTCCCGGGGTCTGCTGCGGCTTCCTGAAGGGAGTGAGGGGGGGCGACTCTCCCGGTCCCGGCTGCCCCGGCAGGGATAGCGGGGGGGGGGGGAGAGACGGACTTCTCGCTCCACTCGACTGGCGGAGGTCGGGCTGCGGATCTGCTGCACGGGGTGTGAGGCGAGATCACGGGAGGGGACGGAGGGGAAGAGATCTGAGACCTCGTGTCCCCCCGACACAAGGTCTACCGTGTTGGTTCGAATGTACTAATCTCAGGTTAGTAAGAGGGGAGAGCTTGAAAGATGAGCCTGACTTCCTATCTCAAATGCACAGATGCACGGCTCTGGCCGGCGTCTTGTGGGTCTGGTGTGAGAAGGCAGCGCGCGCACGAGAGTGCACGGAGGAGGAAGAGAGAGAAATGAAGAAAGAAACACAGTCACACAATATAATGAACACGCTTCAGTCATTAATAAAAGAAACACGAGCTATGTTATCACCACTATCTATCCCCGCCCAGGTCAAACCTTGTGCGATGAGATACTTAGCCGAGCAGCTCTCGGCTGCTCTGTGTGTGTCCTGCGGCTGATGAGGTGAGTTCAGTGAGGGGATCAAAGCCGTCGCCTCGATCTCGGTCCTGGCTGCGTCCAACCGGACCTAGATTGCTCTTTCTGGTTTCACGTGGATGAACAGAGTCGTCCGGTCCCGTTCCGGACGTCCTGTTCTGGTTCTTGGTCGGCTGCGGTGGGGGGAGAGCAGAGTTGCAGCGGCAGCGGTGCTGGCTGCAGGCGGGGTAGAGCTGCAGCGGTGCGGTCCTGCTGGTGTCTCGGTCCGCTCCAGGGCAGCTCCTGCTGTTCTGCTTCACTGGGGAAAAGTTTCACCAGTGAAAAAGAGGAGGATGGTCCCAAAAAGTCCCGGCCAGCGGGGTCAGTTCGGTACTGGCCCTGGTAATCCCGTTAAGCACACGGTGTGTCTGCTTGGAAAAAATCAGGAAGACTGAAGATGGCGGCTCTGGTGACGTCTATTTGACTGGCAGGCGGAGCTCTCGCCCCCAGGGTCTGCTTGGCCAGTCAGACAGCGGGATCTGGTAATCCCGCCTATCTTCGAACTCGGTCTCACGAGTGCCCTCGTGAGGTGGGCGGTGGTATTGCACCCTTATCTGGATCCCCTGCTGTGCGGAGGTGAGGGACAGATGCCATCTTGGCTTTGTGTGGAGGGGGACCAGGCTGGACTGGCCACCATTTCAGGTTTGTGAAACAAGATGGCGGTGGCATCCTGCTGGGGGCAGAGACACCTCTTTGTTCCCTGCCACCTGTCAGAAAAGTGTAAGAGAAGCTACTACATGGATAATTGGCTTGTGGCGGCCAAGCGTTCATAGCGACGTCGCTTTTTGATCCGTTGATGTCGGCTCTTCCTATCATTGTGAATCAGAATTCACCAAGCGTTGGATTGTTCACCCACTAATAGGGAACGTGAGCTGGGATTAGACCGTCGTGAGACAGGTTAGTCTTACCCTACTGATGTGTTGTTGCAATAGTAATCCTGCCCCCCCCCCCCCCCCCCCCCCCTCCATTTGTCTCCTCTCTGAGGGGACAAGTACTCTCAGAAAACGTGACTCCGGGTCATGTCTTAGCTGTATCTTTCATATTAATATTTCCATTAATGCGTCCCCAACGCACACGTCATCAACTTCAGGGAGAAACTCCAAACATTTTCATCTGAAACATAACTGGGTCCCAGATTTAGGTGGCCGAAAATGTGCCTGATAAAAATTAAACAATATTGAGACTCGCCATAAGGGGATGCTAGAACAACATATATCAATACAACCTCCCTTTTTTAACAGCCACCCCAAAATCTGGGGACCAGATTTGTGTCCATTAGGCCAGTTGGGAGTCTTCTTCTCGTGACAAGGTGGGAAACTTTAAAAGGTGAGCCACAGGTCTGACAAAGATTTTGTTCTTTACATGAACTTCTGCAGCTCGGATGTTGGTATCATTTCCCTGCAGGACTGTTCTGACTGTTCCGACTGGCCAGAGGGCTCTTGGAGCTTGTGGGTCGGCCAGCAAGACCACAGTTCCGACTTTAAGATTGTCTTTGTCCTCTGTCCATTTGTTCCGCGTTTGCAGGGCAGGTAAGTAGTTCCAGGCTGCATTCAAATTGCAGGGATCAATGGTTTTCATTTTCTGACTCTACTTCTGCAGCATTCTTGGTCTCTTCAGAGATATGTGCTTCTGCCTTGGGTGGCTTCCATCCCACCTCATAGTCCTTTAGGTACGATGGGAATATGGGTTGAGTGTTAACAGAGGAATTCCACATCCCCCGTGCCTGCTCCGTTCCGTTCCGGCTCACTCAACTCCGTATTTTCAAAACCCACAGCGCACGCATTGCTCCGGATTGCTCCACTGTTGTAGGACGGTACAGGTCAGCTGCAGGAGTACCGGTCGGCTGCAGGAGTACCGGTCAGCAGCAGGAGTACCGGTCGGCTGCAGGAGTACCAAGGTCGGCTGCAGGAGGACCGGTCAACTGTAGGATGACCGGTCGGCTGCAGGAGTCCCGGTCGGCTGCAGGAGTACCGGTCAGCTGCTGGAGTACCGGTCAGTTACAGCACACTACTGGTGAATTGCTGAACGGTAACGGTGAGCTTAACGGGGCTGATGAGCTGCGGCGATGCTCCGGTGAACTGCGACCCAACAACTCTATTAAACAGAATCAACACAAATTGCTGCGTTTCAAAGTTTGGATCATTTCTGGCTTCATATTCACAGCAGGCTAACAGCTCGGTGCTTTATGAATGAAACTCACCAGGATACGGAGTCATTCAGGAACTGCTTCACCTCCGGTTGGATCCCAGATCAGATCTGCGCTGCCCCGCCAAGTTTCTCCTGAACTTCTGCTGCAAACCATAGCACCAGGAAGCCCTGGTCTCCTCCTCAGACTGCCGAATATTCTTAAAATCCATTTCTTGGCAAAATTAAACTAAATACTGCTCCACCGCCACTTTCTGATTTAAAAAAAAAAAAAAAATGCCGACTCTGTGTTATGCCGGAGGAGACATAGCCCCACCCCCCAGGGCCTGACGTAGTCAACACGTGGCTGGGGCCCTGACCTGGGGCTGATCTAGCCCAGCTCAGAAGTGGTGCCTCAAATACCTGGGTTTTTGGGAGCCGGAGCCGGGGCCACGGTTGCTGCAAACACAAAAAATTGTTCGAAGTTGGGGTCGGCCCCGATTTGGCCCAGGAACCGGTTTGGTTGAAAAGGGGTAACAGTCACCTCAAAACAACGGCACCATCTTGAAAGGTCTTCTTTACCGTCCCCCATAAACAGTTGGCGGTACTGGGGAATGGCGCGGATTCTTGAAAAGTTACTTGCCATCACTGCGTGTTCAGTAAAAATAGTCTTTCCTCAACTAAGGCAAGCTCAGTCTTTTCTTGAAGTTAAACGTCCATAAATGTCCGTGCTCTCACTGCTTCAGTAGAAAATCGTTGTCACTACTCATGAACTACACAGTCCTCCACAGATATGGACTTACACTGTGCTTTAGCAAGAAGCAACAGAGGAGAAAACCCAGAAGGCTGATGAAATACGACAAGTCCACCTTCACACAGTCTTTAACTCACAGCGGAAAAGTGACGGTTTCCATCTTGTTGTCCGAGGAATGAAGAAAAAGTCTGTTGTGCTGCTGTTAGCCATGCAATTAGCTTAGCCCGCGGTGCACTAGCTTCTGGTCCCAGAGTAAAAGTCTTCCTCTCGACAGCTGAAAACTCTACAAACCCGCTGCCACCAGTGTAACACATGCATTCCGTGGTGTTAGAAAGGGCTGTTCCATGTAAATCAGAGGTCGTGGAGAGGGGATAGCTCCTAAGGGAGAATTTTATTTGGAGCCCTGCAGGAGACGTTACATCCAGCAACATCAGTCCATGACCTTTATAATACAGAACTCATGTCCCTCCACCAAAAGTATAGTCCCAAACAAGTAGTTCTACAGTTTAATAAATAACTTGGATAATGCAAGTTAATGTAGGAAAAATAAATCATCTTACACTACTTTTCCCCTCACTGGTCTGCCCAGGGAAGTTGAGGAGGTTGATGTTGTCTGAAGAGGCATTTCCTGACAAAATTTCAAAGCAGGACGTGCCATTATTCCTCCACCTCAGGTAGTGGAGTAACAATTAGCAGAATGTTGCAGGTGAGCACCTGAAAACACTTCATCCAGATAAAGCTAGGTTTACACTTGCACGACTTTATGCCACGATGTTGTCGTGGCAAGGCATGCCAATCTGGAGTCACGGACAGTTGGCGCACAGTTCACAGACAGTTCACAAATGCGCCCGTCAGTGTTGCGAACTGGCACGACGCATTCACGATGTATTCACGCATAGTTTGCGCATAGTTTACGAGCTTCCCGCATTGGCATGATGTGGTTGCGCACGCAATTACGCACGTCATATACGAGTAAAAAGGGGGCTTCCCCAGCCCCGGGTCATTTTTGGATTTGCTGTGGAACATACAACATGCTGAATGCCAGAGACGCCGTCAATGCAGAGAAGAGAAGATCCTGTACCTGCAGCTGCTCTGTGTTGAAGAGCAGCAGAAAAGGCGCTGCCGAGGGCCCCAAACTGAAGGTGGCCCCGACGGACGGCTGACATCAATCAATTTCAATGACAAATTAAAGGCACTACACTTGATGCTGCAACGACAGTGTGTCGACAATCCCCCGCATGGGGCCCTTTTTCGTGTACTCGCCGGTGGCCACGACTGGCAGCATTCTCCCGCATTGTCCCGACGCGTTCACGAGGAGTTCAAGGACAGTTGGCGCATAGTTCAAGGCCCGTTTGCGATATTTTGTTGTAACCAAAATTTTGAACGTTTCGAAATTCTCGTCCTGACATTGGCACGCAGTCACGACGGGTTTACGCACGCTTCAGCCACGTCACGCCACTGTACGAGTAGTTTGCGACTCGATTCATGGCAATGCGTGCCACAGAATCATTCAAGTGTAAACCTAGCTTTAGTCATCAATCAGCAGCTGAAGACGATCAACAAGTAACAATGGAACTCTGTTTATGAATGGAAGTTTTCACTTTGACCGCGGGAGTCAGATTTTTTTTTTTTTTAAGGTGGACTGTAGAGTTAATGTTGCTAATCACAAGAATGAGTCTTCTCACCTGTGTGAGAAGATACTAATAAGATCATCTTTTATCTCCTGCTTTTGTTTCCTTGCAGAGCTCCAACAGGACCATGACTGCAGAGAGGAGCAGCTCTTTGAACAGGAAACACACTGCTGTCTAGAACAGGACCACCCAGAACCTCCACAGATCAGAGAAGAAGAACCAGAACCTCCACACATCAGAGAAGAAGAACCAGAACCTCCACACACCAGAGAAGAAGAAGAACCAGAACCTCCACAGATGAGAGAAGAAGAAGAACCAGGACTTCATCAGTTTGAGGAGGAGCAGGAGGATCCAAAATCCTCACAGATTGAGGAACACCAGGAACTCAGCAGCAGCCAGAAGGGAGAACAATTCATTGTGAAGTTTGAAAGTGAAACCTTGAAGGTTCCTTCTGTTGAGGATCACAGTGACCTGAGTGACCCAGAAGTACCAGAGACTGAGTGGTTCCTCTCTCAGGACTCTGAAGTCCACCATGAGAAAAGACACATGGACTCAGAACCAGCTCCACATTTGAAGCTGAAAAAACTCAAGGTGTTTGATAGAAACAGTGAGAACATCTGTCATGTTTCAGAGAAGCAGGCTGAATGTGAAGAAAGGTGTGAGGAAACTGACCATAACAAACATCAGTTAAAGGTCCCTGCTGAGGAGATCCTTCATGAAACATGTGGCCAAAGTTTCAGGCAACCAGGCCGCAAGAGAACTCACACAGGTGAGAAGCCTCATTCCTGTGAAACATGTGGAAAAAGTTTCAGGTATCAGTGTCATTTGTTGATCCACATGAGAACTCACACAGGTGAGAAACCATATTCTTGTGAAACATGTGACAAAAGTTTCATTCGACAGGGTGATTTGAAGGTCCACATTAGAACTCACACAGGTGTGAAGTCGTATTCTTGTGAAACATGTGGCAGAAGTTTCAGGCATCAGAGAAGTTTGTTGATCCACATGAGAACTCACACAGGTGAGAAGCGTCATTCTTGTGAAACATGTGGCAAAAGGTTCAGTCGACAGAGTCGTTTGTTGGTCCACATGAGAACTCACACAGGTGAGAAGCCGTATTCTTGTGAAGCATGTGGCAAAAGGTTCAGTCGTCAAAGTAGTTTGTTGGTCCACAAGAGAACTCACACAGGTGAGAAGCCGTATTCTTGTGAAACATGTGGTAAAAGTTTCAGTCGTCAAAGTAGTTTGTTGGTCCACATGAGAATTCATACAGGTGAGAAGCCATATTCTTGTGAAACATGTGGCAAAAGGTTCAGTCGACAGAGTCGTTTGTTGGTCCACATGAGAACTCACACAGGTGAGAAGCCGTATTCTTGTGAAACATGTGGCAAAAGATTCACGCAAAGGCATATTTTGAAGGATCACATGAGAAGTCACACAGGTGAGAAGCCGTACTCTTGTGAAACATGTGGCAAACGGTTCAGCCGACAGAGTCACTTGAAGGACCACGTGAGAACTCACACAGGTGAGAAGCCGTACTTTTGTGACACATGTGGCAAACGGTTCAGCCGACAGAGTCATTTGAAGGTCCACATTGAAACTCACACAGGTGAGAAGCCGTATCCTTGTGAAACGTGGGAAAATATGTCTTTATTGTCATTCATTGCTGCAGCAGCGGAATACTCACAAATGGATGAAACCATGAAAGACTGAGAGAGTTTATTCAGGAAGTCCAGCTTGAAGTCAAAATTACCAGAGATCATCCAGTTTGAAGGAAACTTTCCTGATTCAGAACCTGTTGAGACTGGGGCTGAACGATATATTGCATTTGTAATCATCTCGCAATATTAAAAAATGCGATTTGCGCATTGCAAGGTGCGCAATAGGACAGTCACATGGCATTAGTTGACATCAGAGGGGTGCCATGTAGACTGCTTGTTATTACTATGTGCTGCTGACTGGAGTAGCGTGATCACTGAGCCCATCGAGTTTTGCACCATAACGGCGGCAGCAGCGGACATTACTGAAGAGGACACAAGCACCTGGACATTGGTCCCCAAAAGAAAGAGCACTTCCTTGGTATGTGCAAATGTGCAGTTTACTTTTATCATTCACATATATGTATTGCAAGTGATCCCACTGATTGTACAAAGGCACAAAACTTTAACAAGTAATTGGTCTTGAAAATTATAGTAATGCACTTTAAGATTAAATGAGACTTATAAAGAAAAATGTTTAAACCATTTACATATGTGCATATAAAATCGAAATTGAATCCCTGCCTGCACCTTAAAAAACTCAGGAGAGTGCTTTTAAAGATGTAAAGAAGAAAGTATTCTAGGGTTTCCCCCAGAAAACTTGCTAAGCCTGGTGGTTGGACAGCCCACCGTGTTTATGCAAAAAAAAAAAAAAAAAAAGTTAAACTTTGACACAATTTTTAAAATTATAACTATTTTGTGTTATCGTAAACATTTATTAACATTACTTAAATGCAGAGTCTTACAAAAAGGCACAATCTTAAAATAAAGTTTTAACAAACAGAAAAAAAATTTAAATAAATATCAATTGTTTTCACTTAAATTAAATCCAAGTCAATCTTAAAACAGCCATTGCTGTTCACATTTAAAGGTAAAATAAATTAAAAAAAATAAAGTGCAAACATCAAGGTGTGAAAACAGGGCACTCAGAAGCTGAATAGGCATGTGCTGGACTGTGTGACCTCGTCTATTTTTTGAATGAAAGACTGAAGAAAAATTATTAGATTGCTTACAGTTATAATATAGTTAATATCTTAAAGCGAGGGTTGGCGATCTTGGAAAACTAGCATGTAGCACAAATGTATCAACTCCCCAAGGCTCCGCCTTGCTCCCACCCCATTGGAGGAGCTCCCGTTGGGAGCGGACACGCGGAGACATTCGCGACGCACGCGGCGCTTCTGCGTCCAGTGCGTTCCTGGTGTAACCTGTCCTCAGCGCTTCGTTTCTTCGTTTTTCTTGATTTGCACTACGCCAAGTTAGGGTGCACTCAACGAGAAGTAAATCCCCAAACATTCTTCTTCGCCATTCTGCAACGACGCTCCGTCCTTCCATTGACATGTACGCGCAGGGGGCAGGTCGAACGGCGACGGGATTTGATTGGTTTAAAAAAAGGTGTCCCGGCAAGACTATTGGTTGCTGTTTGTCCCTTTTTACTCCTGCTGTAGATAGCGGATATTTTCCAAACTACTTTAAAAACAGGCTATGAATACCCTTTTGTAGTGAAGCTGCTGACGCATATTAAATTGCACATCTTTTTAATCACCACAGCAAGGTTTCATCTTCACAGAGCTGTGTTCTTTAAATGCAAACAGTATCTAAGGCAGCATTTTAAAGGAGTTAGGCTGAATCCCATTTTACCCCTTAGCCCTCCCCCTTGGCCCTTCCCCTCGTTTTGCGCGTTCACGTGGAGGGGTAGGAGTGTCCCAATTGTCATTATGATGGAGGGGTAGGGCCAAGAAAGAGGGCCAGTCACCCCTCCAAAAGGAGATTCTCGAGAGGCACACTCCAAACGGAGGGGTATGATGCAGTGGCGGCCGATGGCGAGGGGCGCTTGTTCTGTCAGCCTAGACCATGACTGGCGGGCGGGGTTAATTCACTTCCGCATTGGCGGGAACGATCGTTTCCACACCTGCGCATTCCAGGCGCATTCCAAACACAACAGATAGACGATTATTTACAATAAACTGGTTTCTTCAACACTGCCCGCCTGGAATGCACGGGTGGGAAATGAGCGCCCCCGACAATGCGGAAGTGAACTAAGCCCGCCCGCCACTGACGGTCCAGGCGATCAAAACAAGTGCGCCTCGCCACTGGATGACAGATTTCTCAGAAAGCCTTCCAAGATCGGCAAGATGGCGGCGTCCGCAACGAAAGAAGTTCATAAATGTCAGTATTTTGTCAATTAATAAAGTTTTAAAATGTAAGAAAAACATTCTTCTTCGGCAAATAATTGTCGCATCTGCCTACGTCATCGGCAGCGGCGACTACTGATGACGTACGCGATTGTCGGAGGGGTGTCCCAATTCGGAGGGGTTTACTTTCTCCCCTACCCCTTAGCACTCCGTTTCATAGGGGGAGGGCTAAGGGGAAGGGCCAAGGGGAAGGTCTAAGGGGTGAAATGGGATTCAGCCTTAGTCTAGTCTGGACTGGTTTTTGTTCCTGAAACTTGGCATCTTTTGGCCTGTACAAGTGCATCAACACCAGGTGTCATGTCCTCACTAGCTGTCACTTTCAGAATGTCATTTAAGTGCTTGTTTGTGAGCCTTGGATGCATTTTTGTTTAATTGATATTCATTACTGAGAAAATTTGTTCACAAAGGTAGGTTGTCCCAAACATGCACAAAATTTTAGCAGCCAGGGCTGTTAATTTGGGGTACCCTTGTAGTAGGTACCGATAAAATTTGTCCAGACCAGCTTAATCTGCCTTTCAAACCAGCATCACATTGCAAATCAACTATTTCCAGCTGGATGTCAACCGGCAGATCAGAAGCTTTGAAAAGTGAGCGAAAAACTGAAAATTCTGTCTCAAGTTCACGGAATACCTGAAAACATTTCTCAAACTCCCACAGTAATCCTGCAATCTTGTCTTTGTACCTTTTCACGTCCGCATCAGGTCTGGTAACACACACCTCTGGTCACACACACATCTCTGACAGGGGAAATGAGCAGGGTTGCCACTTGCCAGTTGCGTCTCCCACAAAGTCAGCTTCAACTTAAATGCATGAATATGGTCAGAAAACGGTGTGACAAGTTTTTTTGCGGCCTTGCAACATTTTGTTCAGATTGTTCAAGTGTTCAGTAATATCAACCAAAAATGCAAGGTCCTGTAGCCTGTATCCTGAGATTGTAATTCCAACACCAGTTTTCCTTCTTTCTCCATGAATTGTCTGATTTCCTCTCGTAGATCAAAGAAATGCCTCAGCACAGCGCCTCGGCTTAACCATCTCACTTCAGTGTGGTATGGCAGGCTGTGGGTAATGTTGCCGTCACTGAGAAGTTTGTCGAACTGATGATGGTTCAGACCTCTTGCTCGGATGAAATTTACAGTGCGAACAACCACCTCCATGACGTGGTCCATTTTCAAGGACTTGCAGCACAATGCTTCCTGGTGTAAAATACAGTGAAATGTCCAGAAAAGATCTCCTCCATTAAGGGCTTGCGCTTTCTCTCTGAACATTGTCGCGACACCTGCTTTCTTTCTGACCATGGATGGTGGGCTATCTGTAGCCAGGCTGACAGCACGGGACCAGTCCACTCCAACTCTGTCCAGTGCAGCAACGACAGAGCTGAAAACGTCCTCGGCTGTTGTGGTGTCCATCATTGGCACCAACTCAAGAAACTCTTCAGTAACAGTCAATTTCTCATCAACTCCTCGAATAAATATGGCCAGTTGAGCCACGTCTGTGATGTCAGTGCTCTCGTCAATTGCAACGGAAAATGCAATAAATGACTTGGCTCTCTGTTTCCATTGGCTGTCTAATGCTGAATCCCATTTTACCCCTTAGCCCTCCCCTTGGCCCTACCCCTCGTTTTGCGCGTTCACGTGGAGGGGTAGGAGTGTCCCAATTGTCATTATGACGTAGGGGTAGGGCCAAGAAGGAGGGCTATTCACCCCTCCAAAAGGAGATTCTCCTGAGGCACACTTCAAACGGAGGGGTATGATCCAGTGGTGGCCGGTGGCGAGGGGCGCTTGTTTTGTCAGCCTACACCGTGAGTGGCGGGCGGGGTTAGTTTACTTCCGCATTGGCAGGAGCGATCGTTTCCACACCCGCGCATTCCAGGCGCATTCCAAACACAACAGATAGACGATTATTTACAATAAACTGGTTTCTTCAACACTGCCTGCCTGGAATGCACGGGTGGGAAATGAGCGCCAATGCGGAAGTGAACTAACCCTGCTTGCCAGTCACGGTGTAGGCGGACAAAACAAGTGCCCCTGGCCACCACTGGATGACAGATTGCCCAGAAAGCCTTCCAAGATTGGCAAGATGGCGGCAACGAAAGAAGTTCATAAATGTAAGTATTTTGTCAATAAAGTTTTAAAATGTAAGAAAAACATTCTTCTTCAGCAAACAATTGGCTCATCTGCCTGCGTCATCGGCAGTGGTGACTACTGATGACGTACGTGATTTTCGAAGGGGTGTTCCAATTCGGAGGGGTTTACTTTCAGCGCTACCCCTTAGCACTCCGTTCCAAAGAGGTAGGGGCAAGGGGTAGGGCCAAGGGGGAGGGGTAGAAAGAGAAATGGGATTGGGCCCAAATCTACCGGTAGTTCCGAAATCTTCTCTGCTATAGTATAGTATGCTATAGTACCCACCAATAATTCGTTGATCTTGTCTCTTCTCAGTTGTCTTTGCAAGCTGTCATATTTTTCGCTGTGATGAGTCTCGTAGTGGCGTTCAATATTATATTCCTTCAATACCGAAACTTGTTGCAAACACACCAAGCACAAAGGTTTCCCGTGCATCTCTGTAAATCGATAGGATGTGGTCCATTTTTCTTTGAAAATTCTACACTCTTTATCTACTTTTCTCCGTTTGGATAACGACATTTTGGCTAATGAGGGTGTAGCAAGGAGGTAGAGACCAGGGTAGAAACAACGTAACAAGCAGCAGATGGCGCATTGATACCGTCTGCTGTAATCGGTCTTCTTCTTTGCTGTTTTATGGCAGCTTGCATCCCCTGCGTCCCCACTGCCGCCATCTGATGATCGTTACCTCCCTTAGGAATGTACTCAAATGTCCTCCATCTCTTCCCCACTTCAATGCTGTGTTCGGTCTGATCAAAACAGTGCGCCCCCTAGCAGATGGGGGCGCACTGAATCCATGAATTGCAGTGAATTAAAAATATTAAATCTGTGTCTTTTATGCATTTTTTCACTTTCAAATTATCCTGTGGGCCTGATCGGACCTTCTTGGGGGCTGGTTCCAGCCCGCAGGCCGTATGTTGACACCCCTGGTTTACATGCAGGCAGTAACCCTTTCTTAACCGGAATATTGGCAATAATCCGGTTACGCACGGCCATGTAAATACCTACAAAACACCCAATATGCTCATATCCTGAATAAAGCCCCTGTGTGAAACCCCTTTTCTAACCCCAATTTCTGCTCATTTAAACACACATTGAAATATCCCGGTTGAAAGGGACATTAAATACTGCTCTGCCATGTTCTGTCTGCAAGGAATCTGGTCTTTTGAGTCCAGGAACTACTTGTGACACAGTTCAACTGCTCCTGAGTAAATACAATGTGCGGAAACGATAGTTCAGTTCTCTTTTACTGAAAATACGCTGCACCCTATTGAACATATGACCACGTCTTGCAGCTAACACTCTCTTTCAACAACATGCAGAGAGAGCCTGCAGCGCACTTCTTCCTCTGTGGTGTCTGTGTTAAATAAGGTTGAACATGCAAACAGCACACCTAGTGGCATGAAGTGCAAATGCAGGTGAAGTAAACAACATCCTATTAAACACAATAATGTTCTTTCTTATAACTATTAAAGGTGAATTGTCCAAATATCAGTGACTTTAAATCAATGCTAAAATAAAATACAACTTGTGTGCAGAAATGATGCAGTTTGCAATGACATCGTCTGTGCACCGTGGTTTTGATGGGGAGATCCAAGGGGTGTGCGATATGATGATATAAGATCATTAAGGATTATAACGTTGGGAAGATCTCATAAATCTGAAAGATCATTAAATCGTCTATCCGGCACATTCTATTTCGCCTATATACGTATAATATTTTTTGGAGTGATGATGTTACCTGGAAACTTCACATAATAACATTAACTAAATGTTCCCTCTCGTGCAGTTATCCACATACATAATGTATACATGCAGAGCAATGTTAACGATTTAAAAAAAAAAAAAGAACCCGCAGCCACAGTCGGTGTTGCGTTCAAGATGACTCTGGGACGCGATGGCAGCTAACAACGAGCGGAGCGCTGAGTGGCAGCTTTTCAAACTGGAACTGTTGTTGGGTGTAGGTAGTGTCAGGCAAAGCTGGTTTGTAACAGCAGTACGGGATCTATGAGAGATCAGCCACCATGGAAACCCCCTAACAAGCTGGAGGGAGAGACGGTGCAGCTAGCACCGATGCTAACGCTAGCTGGCTACCTACAGCTAGCGGTTCACAAGCTAGCATGTCCTTTTTGTCTGGTAACTAGTGGAACGTCTTTGATTTAATGGGATTCTGAGGTAGTGCATTTCAATGGAGACAGAGCCCTCTAGTGGCCGTATAGCGCAACTGCAATAGAAAAAGATAAACACATGACACCACGTGTGATCGGTTCCACGTCAGTCAGAAGTCCCAGTTACACTTGTAGAAAATATTGTAAACGTTGACACCCCTCGAAGAAGTAACTGAAGCAGTCACTCATTACCTTGCTAAAGACACGGTTCCCATTAAAACTGTGCTAAAAAGCTATTTGGTGTGTTTAGTTTTTTGTGTTACAAAAGTGTACTTTATTGTTGTTCATTACCTTGTACCTTAATTTTTAAAGAAGATTAAAGCTTTGACCTCTGAACAAAAACATTTTCTCAAATATTATTCACTCAGGTTATAGACATTAAAGTTAAATTGGTTTTGTTCTAATTGTTGCCCTTTAAGAGGTAACCAGCTAAGTTTGCATTTTTATTGACCCTTAAAAGAAGCTATTTGGTGTGTTTAGTTTTTGTGTAAGTGCACTCTATTGTTGTTCATTGGTTTTTATGTTTGTGTTCATTGCACATTTTGATGAGGAAAAAAACTGTACTATTTAAATTAGAACCAGTTTCTTTGGATTAAATTGTCTTTTATTTTCTTTTAGGGTTTTACATGTTTAAATACATTTTATACGTTTATGTTTAACATTGGGGGAAATGGTCAAACTTGCAAATTAGAAGAGAAAAATCAATATAAAAAAAAATCGTGATAAAATCGTGATCATGATATTGATTTAAGAAAATTGTGATATGATATTTTTGCCATATCGCCCACCCCCAGGAGATCCCCATTGATTATGCTGATCATGTAAACAGGAGGAACTCTGTCTGTTTAAGCATGTAAACGGGTTAATCCCCATGTTTGAGAAACCGGAATATTGGCTGCATGTCAACGTAGTCAGTGTGGTCAGGACAAAATGTGAGTGTGTTTTATGTTGATGTAGCCTCTTATGACAAAAATGTGATTATTCGTATATTTTAGAAACTATACTTAAAGATGAAAGAGTCTCAAGGGCAACACACTGTAAACCCGAGTAAGTAACCACAACTCAAAAGTTTTAAGTTATTAAACTCATATTTTTTAAGTTATTACACATATTCAGAACCTAAAACTTCAAAGTCAGATGTACTATGTATCAATAATCAACAAAAATATAAACGCAACACTTTTATTTTTGCTCCCATTCTTCATGAGATGGGCTCAAAGATCTAAAATTAATTCCAGTTAAACAATATTACCGTTTCTTTCAAACATTGGTCACTAATCTGTCTAAATGTGTGATGGTGAGATAATCCGTCCCACCTCACCGGTGTGCCACATCCAGAGGCTCATCAGACACCTTGATTAGTGCACAGGTGGGCCTGAGACTGTCCACAATGAAAGGCCTCCCTGAAATGTGCTTTTTTTTTTTTTTGCTTTATTGGGGGTCTGGGGACTCAGAACCAGTCAGTATCTGGTGTGACCACCATTTGCCTCATGCAGTGCAATTGCTAAATTTGCAACTGCTAAATCACTAAACCCCGCTGCCTGAACCAAACTCTCAGGGGCCTAAACTCATTTTTCGAATCAAACACTCTTTTGGCAAAAACTTAAACACTGTTCAGGTCCTATGCTCAATTTTCAAAACCCATCTGCTCTTTTTTGCAAAACTTCAGACACATTCTCAGTCACTAAACACATTTCACAACATTTTTGCAAAATTGTAATCACTGGCAGCAAAATGTGAACACAACTCCAACACAGCTGTCATCTTTTACACACAACAACTCAAAACTGAACACACATATTTCTAATGATGAGATCAGACCAAGTGTGCACAAAGACAAGATGCTGGAGACTGAACCTCCAGGACCGTGACCCTGCAGGAGTCTGCTTTGGTTTTGTTTGTTTTGTTTTGTTTTGTTTTGTTTTTTGTTTTGTTTTGTTATGACAGTGAATTTAGATATCACTTTGACGTAGATGTTTTTTTTTTTGGCTAAATGCATTTACAGTGCGTAAAATAAACATGTTCTGTGCACTACACACTCTGAAAACTGCTGGTTACTGTAAAAATAACCCACATTGGGTGAAACTGGTGACCCAATGTGTTTCTTTCTACCCAGCTGTTTGGGTTGAATAGACTCTGATGCTGGGTCAAGATTTATCAGCAGGTCTGGGAAGGTTACTTTAAAAATGTAATCCCTTAGAATTCAGACACAAGGTCCCTCTGCCCTGCAAGGCTGTCAAACCCTCCACTGGAAGCCAGCTGGGGTTCAGGACAGTTCACTGACAGAGAGAGGAAAAGATTTGAACTAGCAACCTCTCAACTGCTAGAGAACCACTCTACCAACTGAGCCACAGCCACACATGACCATAGGGAGAGGGATGTCATGTCTTTTCCTTCTGAGCCATTTCAATAATCCTCAGTGAGAACACAGGACTCCAGTTTTCTGTTGCGTTTGTTCCAGAAGCCTCCAGATGCAAGAAAGAGAAGGGGTTGCAGGAATGTTCAAAATGGTGATTCTTCTCTTCCCTTCAGCCACAAAATCATCAACTCTCTGCCGGGTCGACACAATTCACCTCATTTTGGGTAAAAGTGACCCAATCTGCACAAAATCCAGGGCTGCCCAGGAAATGTGTTGGGAGAATAACCAGCAGGTTTCAGAGTGAGGACTGCTGCTGTGTCCTCAGTGATTTCATGTAGAGTCTGATGAACGATCTGAGGCGAACATGTTTCTACCTGCTGTGTGTGAGATCTGAACGCAGAGTGTGGTTCTGAACACAGGAGAACTGGTTTTGAGGTGATAGTTTGATTTTGACAGAAATGTCTGAGGTTTTGTGAATGTAGTGTGGATTTCTGGATTTGTGTTGAAGGTTTTGAGAAAATGGATGGAGGGTTCAAGAAATGTGTTCTAGCAATTGTGAAAAACTGTCAATATTTCTCTAACATGTACTATAAATCAATGATCTGAACTTTCCAAAAATGAGTTTTTTGTACTTAAAAATGCCTGTTATTTATACTACGTAGCAATAATCTGAAATTTAAAAAATAGATTTTTTTTTTTACTTAAATATGTCTGGTACAGGTACGATGTATCAATTACCTGAACTTAAAAAAAATCACTGTTTTGTACTTAAATATTTCTCTAACATGTACTATAAATCAATAATCTGAACGTTAAAAAAATGAGTTTTTTGTACTTAAATAAGTCATCTACTATATATCAATGATCTGAACTTAAAAAGTATAAACAGTAAAGCTCCTGTTCATACTTCAGATACATGAAACTGAAATATAGAATTACAAAGTCGCAGCTGTTTCTAATAACAATTCTAAAAACAGTACGTCGTGTTCCATGAACTCAAGAACATTTATTCAAACAATTCAAGACCATTTTAAACCTTCTTTTACAACAAAATAACAGACTTACACAAAAATGAAATTAAAGGGGGATTCCTGACTGAAACACACATGGCTTGAATCTGCAACAATTCATCTGTGTCGGGTGTTCTGGAACAGATTCAGGCCATTCGTGTTTCGGTCTGGAATTCCACTTTAATGACAGTGTCAGCATTGGCGACAAACAAAACATCCACTTTGTATAAGAATGCCTAAAATTCAAATACAGTATGTGGTGCATCGTAATTTTATACCTGAGGCGTCGTGCATGTATTTAAACTGCCAAACAAGTATCGACCATAACATTAAAGCTGGATTACAGAGTACCTTGTACTGTTTCTTTAACATGGCTCAATACATCCTCCTGACAAGAGTGTGAACATTCAAAACAAACTGCAACTGTCTTTATGAAACGACTGTAAAAGAGTGCGAGGGCCATGCACTTTTTTCCATGGTTGAATATATCCATAACATTCATGGTAAACATTATAAACATCAAACTGTAACTGAAATGTAATCTGAAACACTGCAAGTAAATTAATTCCCATTTGAATAATCACATTTGTGCTGATTTTGGGACTTTTTTTTCAAAAAATCATGAGAACATCAAATACCTTCATCAAAATCAAACAAAAACGTCTCCCGGCCACTGAACTCTCCAGTCCGGATCTCAGCAAACCCTTCCACCTGGACGTGAAGGAAAGCGGAGGATTGGTCAGAGCAGTCCTCCACCAGAAGGGAGCACAGGGCGGAGAGCGTTGATGTTCCACAGAACAGAGTTAGACTCTGTTGAAGCAGGACAGCCGAGCTGCGTAAGGGGGGCGATGCCAATGCTAACTCCACCCAGAAACAAGTCACATAACGACGGGACATGAAACTTGAACCATACAGTCTCAAGTTTTATTACAAGCCAAAGACTTTCACGCTCTCCGCTGAGGTCGAGAACGCTACAGAGTGTTCTTCACCAGACGCACATTCACTTCGAGGCAGATAACAACAACATGGCGTCGGGGATAAAACAGGGTGAACCACATGACCGCCAAGCAGTCACAGCAAGAATATCAACACACACGACTCTGAGCACAGAAGCAGTTCAGACCTGATCTGACGTCACTGATGATGGACACCGTCGCTGCTCTCTGCTGAACAACCAACAAAAACACTCAGAGAACAACCTGGATCCTTTAGACGACGAGTAACCTTCACACTCTGCTCCCCACAGAGCAGACTGAAGGAGATTTATTCTATTCTATCAGCATGAAGGACGCGGGATTATAAGATGGAATTCAGAAAGCAGAGACTTCTCTGATCATTCACCAGCTTACCTGGTTCTGCATTTAGACAGCAGAGCAAAGAAAACTGTCTGGAGACTGAATCAGAGGCTACTTTAAAACAGCAACAAGCTTTCTCTGGATGAACGTCTGAAGAGAAGTTCACCACATACACTCTGGGACGCAGTAAAAGAAGTTATCAGAGGTAAACAGATCTCTAAATAAATAAAGCAACTTAAAGAACTTAAAAATGATCCAAAAGGCCTGGAAAATAACACAGTAAGAAACAAGATTCCCAAGTAATGATTAGAATGAAAGAAGCTAGAAATCAAAATGTGGACACGCATCAAGAAAAGAAAAGAGGATAAAATAAAGGTTGAGGTTTCAAAACATTTGTCAGGTAAGACCTAAAGCTGCAACATGACTGTTGAAGAAAGATATGGAAAAGACAAACTATACCATCAAAATACAGAATATCAGTATAAACTTACATTATATGGACAGAGATTAATGCAGCATTTCAGAATTCTTATAAACCTCTATTAAACTCAGCCACCGCAAGAAAATGAAGAGAACTTTGAAGGATTCTTTCTCCACATTAGAGAAAACAAAGATGTATTAAAAATAAGGTACACCGTTATGAATACAGGCAAAGGTGGCCAGTCTTTTTTCGGCTGTGTTACCTCGGAGAATCCTGCTCTCCTTTCACTTTGTCCACCGTCTGCAACATTTCGTCCACTGTGAAGGCTTTTCTGGAAACGAGGGTTGAAGGTCAGAGGTGAAAATGGTTTCATGGTACGAATCCGTTTCTGAAACAGTGTCAGTCAAACTGCATGCCTTTTGGTGTTTGTTCTACCATTTCTGTGAGACATGACAGTGAGCGACCTGCGCAAAAATACTGGCTAAAACAGAAGAGAAAACATATTAGTCACTCATCTTCAATGGCAAGACACTGAAAGTCTTTCACCTACTGCAATCGAGTTCCTTGTGCACAGAAATCTGTAATCTCAGTTGGTTCTGGACACAAAACAGAGTGAAAACTTGGACATGATCACACAATACATGTAAATATCTTATCAGTGAAATACTGGAATTTACTTTAAGAAAAACGTTGAGTGCTGGGTGAAATTATATAAATGGACTGAAATTGCATGACACGCATGAGCATATCACTGCAACATTTTCAGTCTATTATTATTTGTAATGAACTTTCTGCAAAAGAAGCGTCTTCAGCTAACAAAACTCTTAACCTGAAACTACTTGTCCGTCGGTAATGACAGGATTTTTCCCTGGTTTGACTGATTTCTGCGGCCATGCTGTTTGTCAGACCTCGCAGAGATGGAGACGTGCCGAATACGAACACGGTGCTTAAAACGTAACTATGATGTAGTACTAGTTCATAAACAGCCTTTTTTTAATCTCAAAAACTTTCACCAGTGAGAACCTAGTTAAAATCTTCAGTGTGAGTCTCAGTGAAATAGAATTTGTTCACCTCAGGGCTGTTCAACTGAAGGTACTCCATACAGCTCAGTGGGTTCACAGTGGTGTCAGACCAGCGAAATGTAAACATGACAACTTTAGTTTCATTTCAAAGAAAACTTCTACTTGTTTTTTTCTTTATGAAGAAAACTAAGCTGCATCTAAAAACTTGATCTAAACCAATAGAAAGGTTTTTTTTTTTGTTTGTTTGCTGTCTTGGCTTCAAACCCATCCCACAGATGATGCCATCTCACTGGCGATGAAGCTTTCGGTACAGACATGGTGACAGTTTGCTGATCAGCAGAGTTACAGTGTTGTTATGTCAGTATACTTCAGGAATACACTGAAAATGTAAACTTGTTCTCTTAGTTGTGAAATAACTGCAGCAAACGTCTTTTTTGTCAGATTTGCAGCATACAAGGTTTTTTCTAAGTGGGTTACTTTAGGTCTGTCATGAAACAAATAGCTGCAGTTTTACTCTTATTCCTCCAGCATGTTGTTGTGAATCTGGTTACATGTAGATCTGGGTCTGCAATTCAAATACTTTACACATGTACCAATAAGGCATTTTGACAGTGCAGTGGTATGATGGACAAAACAGCTACAGAGTGATTAAAACAATTATAAATCCTATTGTTCTGGCTGTTATCAATATTATTGGAGAAGCAACAGGCATTTAAAAATCACAGGCGAAAGACCAGAAATCAGACATTGGTGGCAAAATAAGAAGCAGAAGTATGTCGGCAGTGTGCTCACTGGAAGTGTGGAGCGGTTTGTAAACAGAAAGGTTTGAGCATGAAGTAACGAGCGCAGCAGTCTCCCTCAGCTCACGGTCGGCCTGAAGCTGCTCCATCTTCGGCTTCTTCACGGAGTTCGTCGCTGCTGGGGAGGCTGGGTACATCACCGCATGACCTGAGTTCTGCGTGTGAGACACATGTTGGGGGACAAATGGTCACAGGAGAAGTGCTGGCAGTCCAACAAGTCAGCTCAGCCGGCAGTGGGAATGCTCGCGTTAGCAAGCGAGCTAGCTAGCTCAACTAAAAGCACAACGCGATCACTTGCTTTCTATTGCAAGATAATAACACGATGCTCGTTAAAACTGCTGTTAATAAAGCTCCAGCAGTCGGAGACGATCAGAACGCACCCGCCCTGGCTGATGGCATTGATGAGTTGGCCTCGCTGCCTGTAGCACAGCCTGGCAGACTCATCAGAAGCCCATGAAGAGGAGCGCTAGCTAGCTCGGCGCTGCTAGCATGGCTCACTTGGAAACAAACCTCCGCGCACCCGAGTCCCCCCCCCCCCCGCATTCACCCGTCACAAACGTCTCCTCATACCGCAGCCGGTTTGAGCATTTTTGGCCCAATTATTGATTATCAATGTGTGATTTGTTGTCGATGTGGTTTCCTTCAGTTTGTACTGAACAACAGAGCAGTGGGCAGTTGTCAGCCAATAGGAGAGCGGCTCAGACAATCCCGCGCTCTGATTGGCTGCTGGCTTCCGGAGATGATGTGCTACCCGCTCTCGCTTTCTGTGATTTTGCGGGAAATCAGCATTCATATGAAGACGATCCTGCAGCCACAGCTTTCCCTCAGCGGAGGACTTACAGCTGGACCGACTGCCACGTCTGTCCCACCCTACTCCACTGTGCCGCTGACAGAACGTTTGTGAAAGACAATCAACAATGAATCTCAGTGTTTTGTGATGAATTAATCCTGAACAGAGACTAACATCGATCAGGGACCCTTCCTGAAACTGTAATCACTGTTAGATCTGTTAAGAAAAAATAAATCAGTAACAAACAAAAATAAAACTAAAACACAAAGAAAAAATAATCATAAAATCCATCCATCATCTCAGGAAAGTTGTGAAAAAACATGGAAAAAAATGTCTACAATCTTCACACAAGCTAAATAAAAGTGGCTGGGCTGAGTTATTATGTAGCTTTACTTCATGAGAAAAAACAATATTTGTTTAAAAGAGGTGTTGTTTTGTTTTTTCCCACTAAGTCTGAGAAAACCCAAAAAGGAACGATGCAAACCATACACCAAGCACCCAGTGTGTGTGTGTGTGTGTGTGTGTGGGTGTGTGTGTTCTCGTATTTCTATCCTTGTTGGGGCCAAATGTCCCCACAAGGATAGCAAAACGTGGAACGACGTGCCTTGTGGGGACCTTTTTCCGGTCCTAAGTAGGAGAAACAGTGTTTTCTTGACCATGTTGTTGTTACTGAAAAAAGTAAAAGTGCAAAAACATTTCTTTAGGGTTAGGCTTTGTTGTGGTGTGGGTTAGGGTTAGGGTAAGGGTCAGGGTTAGGGGCTAGACATGAATGGGAGTCAATGGACGGTCCCCACAAGGATAGAAATACGAGACTGTGTGTGTGTGTGTGTGTGTGTGTGTGTGTGTGTGTGTGTTTAGAGAGATACATCTGTCCTATTTTCACACAGACAAATGATCATTTAAACATCATATATTGAAGATTCCATCAAACGAAACTCTGAGCGGTAAGGCAAAGCCAGGCAATTTGTTTCTAGTTGATTAGAAATCATTCTACGTCACAGTCATACACCACACCAGGAAGCACTGATTTGATTTTTATTTATTTTAGATTTTTTTTTACTTTATCTTCTTAAATCCTGTCCTGTTTCTGGCTGATCCAGACCTGTATCCTTTAGTTTTTGTTGCTGTCTTTGTCTCCTTTTTGACTTTCTCTTCTTAAATCCTGTCCCGCTGCGTTGATGCTGTCATTTCTTGTAGTGATGGGAATTCCGGCTCCTTTTAGGGAACCAGCTCTTTCAGTTCGGCTCACTAAAAAGAGTCGGCTCTTTTGGCTCCCAAACGGCTCCTCAGATTTTTTTTGTTGTTTTAATCGATATATTACCAATAATAATGTAACGTTATGCACAAAATGAATTAATAATTAATAAAAAAATGTATTATACTACTATATTATGATAGCCTTTATTTTTTCACTCTGAAGTGAACTTTCAACTAATTTAACCTTTTAACTTTTTTATACTAAGCAACTTTAAAGTCAAGCAGCACAGAATTCCTGAAAAACACATGACACAACAAAATGTAAATTACAAATATTTACTTTTCAGTGCAACAACAAATAAACTATAAAATACAAGAATAAACTTTTAGCTTTTTTATACTTAACAGATTTAAAGTGAAACACAGGATCCCTGAAAACACACGAAATATAAATTTAAATGGTAAATGGTAAGTGGACTACACTTGTATAGCGCTTTTTACCCTGCATGACAGAGCCCAAAGCGCTTCACACTGCAATATCACATCAACCTGTTCACACCATACTCGGTGGTGGTAAGCTACTATTGTAGCCACAGCTGCTCTGGGGCAGACTGATTTACAGATCTACAAAAAAATAAATTCTCAAATACAAACAATTTTAGCTTTTTATACACTCAACAAATTTAAAGTCAAACAACAACACAGAATCCCTTAAAAAAATGCAAAACAACAAAATAAAAATTACAAATATTAACTCTTCAATGCTATAAACTACAAAATACAAGAACTTTTATCTATTTACAATTCAACTTTTGACCAATTTAGACTACAACAACACAGAACCCCTGAAAAACACGCAAAAAAAAAAAAAATTAAAATGTGTAAAACAAAAAGAAAAAGATCAGCACTCTACTGAAGATTGGCATTTAGAAACGCCAAGTGCCTCAGCTTTGATCGACTGATTCGGCTTCTTCCATCGGTGATTCTCTGACCTGTTTAGAGAAGATTCTCTCAGAGGGAACTATATGACATTTTGGTCTTGCAGACAATGCTCTCTGTTTTTGGAGCCATCAGTATAATTAAAATGAGTCCAAATTTGGCTCCTTTTCCTGATATGACTAATTTCTTTTTTACTTTCTTTCTTTTTGTCCCCCATATTGCACTCTCTCTCCTCTCTTGACCCGTTCCTGTGCTCACTGTGCTGCTGCTGCTGTGTGTGTGCTCGGCTGCAGCCCCTCCCCCCTCTGCTCAGCACACGAAGCAACGCAGACAGAGAAAAAAAGCGTCTCGAAGGGAGCCGGCTCCTGATTGGTGGGGAGCCGGCTCCCGTCGTTCACTTCAAAGAGCCGGCTCATAGAGCCGTTACGTTCGCAAACGACACATCACTAATTTCTTGAGGGGGGGGGGGGGGGGGGGGGGGGGGGGGGGGTGTTATTCTAGCCACTGTGTTGACCCCCTGTTCACTGTGTCCTTCTCTTTATATATTTTCTGTTTCTTTTTCTGGCTGATTGGTTCTATCTGTATCCTTTAGTTGTTGCTGTCCTTGTCTTCTTGAATTAAATGGTTGGTGGGATGTGTTTCGCTGTCACTACTGTCTTAATTGCACCCCCATACATTAACTCACCTCTTTCATACTATCTCATTTTGACTGTCTCCTGCAGTGAGGTTGATCTACGAAGCTCTTTCATCTTGAGGTTTTGGCATTTCTTGTTCCCTCTTGCAGGAGTTGGACTTCCTTCTAATCTACTGCTTCAGAAGCACCTTGCTGCTCCTTGTTGTGTCTTTTTGCAGGTGCTCAGACTTCTTGTCCAGCTGAAGTTCAACCTTTTGACTCTATTTTTCATCATGTTCTGCAGCAGAAGCTTCATCTGCTCCTTCAGTCTTCTGGACTCCTCCCTGAGCTCACAGATGTTCAGTTGTTTCTCAACAAGCCTTTCCTGAATCTCCTGCTCTTTGTGCAGCTCCCTCTTCTGCTTCATGAGACAGTCTTCCTTCTCTTGCAGGAGTCTAACATTGTCCGTTCGGAATAGGAAGTTCTCGAGCGTCTCCTCCGCCTCCTGCCTGCGGGTGGCTTCCACCTGCTGCTTCACAAGTTCCTTTTCCTCTTTGTTTTTTTGCTGGAGGTTGGCATCCTTCTTGCTTTTCTCTAATTTTGTTTTTTTCCCACAAACATTAATCCTGTTCATGTTGCTTCTTCATTTTCTGCCATTCCTGCTGATGTTGTTTCTCCTTGTGCTGCTGCCAAAACTTCCTGTATTCCTGTGCCATCTGCGAGACTTTGTCTTTTTTCTCCTCTTCCATTTGCTTCAACTTGTCCTTCGCAAGTCTGGCTTCATCCCGTTGTAATAGACGGCTGTCCCTCTTCTCCTGCCACTCTTGCTGCTGTCGTGCCTCCTTGAGTTGCTGCAGAAGCTTCTTCTCTTCCTGGCAGATCGTGGCCTGTCTCTGCTCCTGCTCTTGCGTCCTCTTGTCCAGCTGAGGTTTGGCCGTTTCTCTTTGCTGTTGACACTTCTCTGTCCTGCTGACGATGAACTCTCTTCTGCTGGATCAGAAGCTGTCTGTCCTCTTTGTTGCTCTGCCGGGAGACGGCTTCCTTCTCCAGAAGCTCACGCTCTTTCCTCTGCTCTTGAATCATCTTCATCTCCCTCTGGGTTTTGTGCTCCCCAGAAGCTTCATCTGCTGCTCCAGTCTCTCGGACTTGTCCCTGAGAAAATTGCAGTTGTTTCTGGTTCTCCAGAAGATTTTTCTCCTCTTCCTTCTCCTGCTTCAATATGCTTTCTTGCTTCATGAGAAGGACTTCCTTCTCCTTCAGTTGCTCAAGTTTGCTCTCCTCCTGCTGAGTTTGGTCGTTCATGTTTTTATCCAGGCCTGTGAGATGCTCCATGATGTGCTCTGAGATCTTCTTTCAGTCCAGATGTCTTCTATAAATTCTATAACACACTGAAACATTCAGATGCAGAAGCTGTAAAAACACTGACAAATAGTTTTGCTACAATAATATGTGGAGTTAAAATGCCCAAATCTCACAAACACATGACAAATGTTCCAGTGGTGAAATTGTTGTAGAACTGGTACGAATTTCAGCCTATAGGGGGAGTCGGCAGCGAGCCTCTCTTCTGAATGTCCAGTTGCCTTATTTTGCCGTTGAAGCCAGTTGGTGATTTTAATCTGCACTAATCTGCGCTAATACAGCATATTAGCGTCACGTATATGCACATATTATGCTTTATTAGCGTAAATAGGTGCAGATTAAAATCACCAACTAGCTTATTCAACGACAAAATAAGGCAGCTGGGCGTACAGGAGGCTATCAAACGCAAAACACAAATAAACATCGTTCGATGATCATAAAAATACTTGTTGTTTGTGTCCAGTGACGACTGCCACAGAGCCACAGAAGCCGCGCTGCTCAGCTGTGGACCGGACCACGGACCGGAAATCACATTCTGGCAAAAATCAAGTTTTGGCACGACACCCCCATGAAAGGATAAGTTCCGTTTAAAGAGTTTTCACGATGTTTATGGAATGAAGTACAACAATATCCTCACCCAGAAGGCTTTTCTGATCCGAACGGTGCTGCGGGAGAAAGTTAGATCCAGTGCACATCCCTGTACTGTCAGCAGATTTGACATGTATAGCGCCGCCGAGAGCTACGGGAGCTGCAGTGTTATTTTGTGTGTGTGTTTCGACTGCCGATCCTGACGCATGTTTCTGATCCCTGCTCTTGGAATAAACATCGTCACGCTGCCAAACGCCTCTGGACTTCTTTCAAGCAGATTACAGAGATAAATGTTTTGGTTGTTTTGTTGACCTCTGAACTGAAAGCTTTGTTTACGGCGCCGCGCCATGCGCAGCGCAGCTCATTGTTTCTGGGGCAACCGGAGGCTACACACAGTGCTTTTTTTCCAGTGTAGTGTAAAATGGACGAATATCTGTTGGATGAAGATGTTGTGGACGAGAACTTTGAATGATTTTCTCTTTAGCAAAAGCAGCATTTAGCATTAGCATTTAGGATCATCAGAAGAAAAAACACAGAACACTGCGGCTTCCGTAGCTCTCGTCACGCCACCGCCTAGACATAGAGACATAGATATCTAGATATAGGTGTCTAGATATGCGTGGACGCCAAGTAGGACATTCAAATCGAACATATATCTGCATATATGACGTCTCGCGACACCGGGCTGTCACGGAGGAGAGGCGTGAGCGGAATTGGTGAAACTAATGCGTTTTTGGACGATTAAAGCCGTTTCAGTGTAGTATATTGTTGAGTATATTGTTGTACTTCATTCCACAACAACGTGAAAACTGTTTAAACCGAACTTGTGCTTTAATGACGGGCCCTGTTTCTGTTTTCCTCCCCTGTTTTGCCGCTTTACTTACCTCAAACGTAGTTCTAATGTTCAAATACAGCAGAGGAGACTACGGTATTTATAGAGACGCGATATGATGACGTCAGAAGGAGGCTTGTGATGACGTCATGCTGAACCAGACGCTTCTGCACATGCACAGAAGTGGCCATTTATGCCCGGGCTAGACTGACATACTTCTGCTAACTCCTTCCGGTCACTCCTGTAGCTGCAGAGTCGCTATGGCGTTCTTCACTCGCTCCAGGATCTGCCTGGAATAACGATTAACGACGTAAGTCGTTTTATTCAAGCATCGACAAGAGCCGCTTCGAGTAAAAAAAGCAAAGGATTCCAACTTTACCTTAAGAGCTACATTCACAATTACAAAGGTAAGACCCGAAACTGTGCTGTTATTAGCATTAGCTAGCAAACTTCGGAGATACGTTTCAGTTCAAATGATTTACCTTTCAAGCTTTTATAGTATATGTAATATGTACATTGGATGTATTTTGAAGATGATCAGGTGCATGTCACTGTTGTACAATTTCAACTGTTATTTCCACTGTCAGCGTCAAATAAAGATCCTGAAACAGGAGAAATGTGTGTTCGGGCTGAATGCTACAGATCTATGAGGAAGAGCAAGAAGCCCCACAGTTTAAGTGTAAGAGAAAGCTATCCTGCACGTTCCATGCAGGCTGGTTGTTCATGAATGAGACACGTTCCTGTCTCTGAAAAGTTCTGTAAGTAAAATATATCCAGCAAGTTCTTTGCAGACTGTTCATGTACTGCACTCAGACAGTCCTACGGGCCGTGGCGACAATTTTACTGTTCCTAGGTGGAGCTAGAGAGCACATGGGGTTAATTTTTCCATTTTATCAAATGTTTCGCCGGTCATGATGTGCGTGCTGAATTTGGTGAGTTTTCGTGCATGTTTAGGGGGTCCAATTAGGGTTTGTTTGCGCGCTGGAATAATAATAACTGTGATGAAAAAACGAACGAAGAACAATAGAGACCTTGCCCTCCGTGCTCGGCCCCTAATAAAAAAAATTCACAGATAACTTGTGCACGTTGCACAGGGTCCTACAATAAATACGCTTCCTTCAAAGCTGCATGCACCAACCAAAGCAATAAAGAAAACAAATTGGGGGGGGGGCTAAAGATTCCAAAATGTACATAAATATGCAAAAAGAAAAAAAGTTTCAAATTCATCAGAAAGTGGATCAGCCCTGCCTGTAGCGGAGCCAGAGTGGGGTCAGGGGGGCGGTCGCCCCAGGGCCCACAGGGTCATAGGTGTACACAGGTATACACAGATGAATGTGGGCTCCAATTTGCCAATACTGACCGTCCATGAACGCATCAGAGCTGTAAGCCAGCGCTGACTGGCTGTGCGGCATTAATGAGTTTTTTCTTTGCACTTGATCTGAACTCTTTGGAGGGAAGTTAAACAGCAGAAATGGAGAAGAAAAAACACCAATCTGGTGCATTCAAGAGAAAAGCAAAAGAGAGAAAAGATTAGTCGGTTGCTTCTTGTCATCAACTAATGTCTTACTTTTCATCAACACCCCACCGTGGCCGCGAGAGCCCCACAGCGCCGGCTGCAGTGGCTGAAGAGGAGGCTATGCTAGCCGCTAGCGGTACTACCCAGAACCTGACGTCGGAGGCCAGACTGTTAAACCTCACCTCGCTGAGTGTTGAGCGGGACTTTAACATTGACAAGGAGAAAGTGGTCGGCAGGTTTGCTGCCATGAAGGAGAGGAGGGCAAAACTTTAGCATGTAGAAAGTTCTGAATTGTTCTGGATTGTTTTGTTTGAGGATGTTCAAGGATTAAGGAGGAATCAGTTGAACTGTGGGCTCCAGCACAGAGAGAGCCACTGGAGAGTCAGAGAAACCTTCAGAAATGTTATCTTTATCAGCATGCTGTGGCCTTGAACACCTGCCTATTTGAATGTGCCTTGTGTTGCTCTCAACTATAAGAGACCACCGAGTCTATTTTTTTAATATTGAACATGAATTCCATAAGATATAGATAGATCTGAATAGATTGTGTAATTTTAGACCAGCTGTGTTCATTTTATATTTAGGCTGTATCAAAGATGGTACAGATGAAGCCTGTGACTTTTTATCTGAGCTTTCAGCACCATGGACAGCGTACGCTCTGAGATTGACACCTGACAGGCTGCATTTGTGTGTGTGTGTGTGTGTGTGTGTGTGTGTGTGTGTGTGTGTGTGTGTGTGTGTGTGTGTGTGTGTGTTCACTCTCTCAAGGTCGGCTCGAGCATGTTTACTGCCAGCCGCCTGTCTGCTCTCTCTCTCTCTCTCTCTCTCTCTCTCTCTCTCTGTCCTCTGAAAAGAAAAGTCCCTTCTCTCTTTTTTTCCTTCTTGCTGTTCATCAGGTTTTGTATCCTCAGCGGTTCTGGAGGCGGCCCTCTCATGTTCCCAGCTCTCCCTCTGTCTGAGGCTGTTCTGTCCAGTCAAACGTTCTAACGCCGGTCCCTGATCTTTCTTGGTCAGTCTGGTGTTTCGTTTAAGGTGAATTTTGAACATCAGACCTCCCAGGCTGTCTGGCTGCTGCTCCTGCCGACACTTAAGAGTTTTGTCTTTCGTTCTGTCGCTCTTCTACACCTGTCGAGGTGAAATAAATTACCAAGTTACACAATTTACAAATTCTTTTGACCTAATTTTAATAGTCGCTTGGCTCAAAACACTGTTTTAATTTGTTTGATTATGATTATTTTAACCAGAATTTTACACTTTATCATTAACTTCTCTTTTATCTGAGCACCCTGTGTTCGAGCCGCATATATCTCCAGGTTCTTCAGTTAGTTTGCACTCCGTCAATAACCTTTAACCTAAGTTTTACACACAAACATATTTAGGCAAGGATTGCCACACACACACTGAACTGCTTCCAGCAGTGGTTTTTGATTCAGAGGAGGTGAGAGACTCAAAAGCCAAGAGGTCACACGCCTTTCTGCGGCCGAGTGAATGTCAAGGTATGAGGGTCAGTTCTCCCAGCATCCTCTTCGTCTAGGGAGGTGATAGACTCGCTACTAAGAGGGCAAACGGTACTGCGATCACGTGAGTGTCAAGGAGTGAGGTTCTGCTCTACCGATGTCCCCACGTCTGGGGAGGCCATAGACTCAAGCCAAGAGGTCAAGCGCCATACAGAAACCGAGAGAGTGTCAAGATAGGAGGATCTGCTCTACCAGCGTCCCCTGGGCCTACTGCCACAGATTCAGTGAAAACACACACCACGCCGATAAAGGTTCCACACACACTGCTCGTGATGTCTGATGTGGTCTACAGTGGGGGACATGGGGTCCCGCTGTCCACCGCGCCGGGGAGGCAGAGGGCTCTGTTTCTACCTGGGGGTGGCCCAGGCCCGAGTCGCCGGTTTGAGAGTATTTCCACTTTTAGTCCCGTAGAACTGGGAAGTCTTGCTGACCTTCTCTCAACCCCTCTGGTCTCCCTTTTACAACAGACTCAGAGTCAGTGTCCTCTGGTAGCCAATTCAAATTATGCCCGTTTTTATTGTTTTGCACTATCACCAACCACAATGTCCCCACATAACTGTGCCTGGAGACCCCCGTGCAATGGGCCTGAGCCCCGAGGGTTTAATTCACTTCAGAGCACAGGAACCCCCCACAGCTGATGGGAAAAACAATAAAGATGAAGATCTGTCCCTGTGTCCTTATTTCCTCTTCACTTATTCTCTTAACTTCTTCTTTATTCTTCTTCTCTATAGGCGAGTCCCTGACTCCCTTGGGTCTCCGACCCCACGTCCCAGGCCAGACGTCTTCGGTGATACGCACCGGCGGTCTCAGACCGACCTAGTCCCTGACTAGGGCTTTTCTAAAATTTACAGGCGTGTAAAGTCCCAGGTCTACCTCGTCCCAGACTAGGATTTTTCAAGAATTTCCGGACACCCGTCGTTTTTCCAGAGGGCCAATTCCCAGAATCATTTGAGTCCTTATGTTTTCCAATTAGAATTTTGGTCGGACACTTACCGTATTGGCCCGAATATAAGACGACTCCGATTATAACACGACCCCTATTTTTCAAAGATCAATTTGCGAAAAAAAAAAAAAAAAAATGCTGAAGACAGTAAGGTCACTCATAAAACAACTTTTTATTATACAGTTATTATAAACTCAAAACTCACACATGAGATAACATTTCACGAGATATAAAATGAAAAAATATTTCTACAGTATTGAATAAAAAATATATTCTCTTTCTCAAAATAAGAAACAATGAACAACAAATAAGAACCTCAAGGGGTCCAAACTGCATAAATGACGTAAATAACTTCCCAGTTCCTTCAGCTGAATCAGGCTCTGGTGGTGGACATTCCATCTGTCCGTCTTTCAGAGACGTATTCACTCTCCCTTCTATCAGTCTCTCTGAAGCGTCTCTCTGGACCACGGAAAGCTTTTCTCATAGCGTTAGCATCTGCAGTGTTTTTTCTGTGCTCTCCAATAAGAACGAGGCTCTGCTCCACCAGACCTCCTGGCGGCTTGGCAGTAGTTTGATGACTCTGCTGCGTTGATCACCATCAGTTTAAAGTTGGTATCATAACTTCTCCTCTGTTGTTTGCTCAGTTGTCCAGCGTTCAGCCCCTTTGTTCCAGATGATCCGCCATTTTTCATCAGATCATTTGATCTCATTTCATCGCTCCACTCGCTCTCTGCTCAGTGATACTTTGGCTCCATCTAGCGGCGCGGATGGGTATTGACCATCTACCGTAAGTCCGCGATTATAACACCACCCCACTTTTGAGGACGCAATTTCTGGAAAAAAACATAGTCTTATATTCGGGCCAATACGGTATTAACTTTCCCTATGTGTGTTCTATGTGATTTATACATTACATGTGGCTATATAGAGAGAAAGGACTAAAGAGTCATCACTTACGAATATTAGGATCTTTCTTCCGGACCTCTGATCTCCGCCCAAACGACAAACAGACCGAAGTCCGGCAGAAACTTCAGAAAAGGCTTTCTGCTTACCTCTTTTGTTGGAGCTCCTTTGTCGTTGGGTGGTGAAGACAGGCCCGTCTGGAAAGATCCTGGTTCCGAATGACCTAATCAAGGGCGTCAGTTTGTTTTGAAAAGTGGGGGGGGCAACTAGCTACTGGCAAAAAGTGCCTTTGGAGCTGTGTGTGCACACGTGTGTGAGCGTGCGCGTGTGTGCGCGCACATATAAAAAGTCTGACAATATATGCTTTCACTCACCAAAGCTGAGGACTCGCTTTAAAAGAAAGGCACATTGTGGTTCTTCTTTTGGACAAACTTTTCAATGACTTTCATTCATTTTGATTTCCGACCGCTAGCTTTAGCTTTAGCTTTAGCAGCGCAAAGCTGCCATGCTCCCTGCCAGTCACTAATCAGGACCCTCCTATATCGGCGGCAGCCAATCAGCTCTCAGTTTGGAGATGACGCTGCAGTCTGAGCCCCACTTGCCAAAAAAATTGCTCGGTCTCTTTGAAGCAGCAGATACTTCAGATAATCTTAAATAATTTATAACAGTTTGCCTGCAGTCCTTTATGGTGACTCCTGGTGGCGCTGTTCTCCACCTGCCCCTAATGACCAGTCACCACTGCTTTTTGAGTACTGCTTGACATGATGACTATAACTGATTTTACTTTTGGTATGGCTATCCTGATGCTGAGAATTATTTCACATTGCAGGCAATTGGCAAGTTTTGAATAAAATCCTCTGGCCTGAAGCTTTGATATGAATTACAAACCCAACAATGCTGAACTTCATGTTGAAACCAGCTCCATGTCAGATACATCAGCTACTTGTCAACTGGATTTACAGCTCAGAGAGAACACAGAAACAAACCACTGAACTCTATTCATCACTAATAGGAAGGAAGTTAAAGTATTTCCAGAATAAAAGAATAAACCTCGGGTCACTGGAGGATAGTTGGAGTTACATTAGAACACAGGCTGTTACCAGAACATGTTATATCTGACTGGAAGAATCTTGACTTCAAGCCTCACCATCCATTCCCACTCAGATAGAACATTTTAACACGAAGCAACTCAAGGAGTAAATGAAAAAATTACAAAAACACAGTCAGGCAGCCCACAGCAGAAACACCACAGTGATCAGTTTGATGACTCTTTGTCAACTTTGCCACAAAAACCTGGTGGATCAGCAGAGGAAGAACAACATGAAGCCTTGTTGTCTGACCTTTGTTGTTACTAGGCTGGAAACATTTATTACGATTATTATTAGCTTTAATTATCAGAGCAAAACTCTGACGTGACCTCTTCCTCTCCTGCCCCCGAAAGGATCCTGATTGTTAATGAATCAGAGTTTTTATTCCATGTTCTTCTGGGCTGGGCCCCGACAGAGAGGCTGGACTTTGTTCGCAATTGGACAATTTGGTATTGATGTCAGCTGCCAACCAAGAGCTGACATCCTGATCCGGTATGTTTTGGAACACTAGTGAGTGTGTGTTGGTTTCTCCGGAACGTGTGGGTATGTTTACACCTTAGCAGGACATCTTATAACCTTGGTGTACTTCTCTCAGGAAAGGCCTAATATACAGTTAATACAATTATTCCATAGTAGTAGTGTTAATTAAAGTATATCCCTAACATGCGCATGCGTGACCTACCCCCCCTCCTCCCCTGCTCTCTCCAGAGGACCGCCTCCTCCTTACGCAGAAAGTAGCAAGTAGCAAGTAGCAACTTAGCATCATAGCGCTAACACATAGCTACCAACGTGTCCTTTTGAACAACACAAAACAGCGAATATGAGTAAAATCCTGTACTTGTGCCAAATCCTGTCCCTGACCCGTCCCTGCTCTCGGTGGATCAGAGGAGGACGGGGAGGTTTGTGTGGAGCTGCAGGACTGGAGCAGACTCACGCTCGGAGCTCACAGCTGATCTGTGTGGCTGCAGCCTGCAGGCGTGAACAAACCCCCCCTCCTCCTCTCACTCTCCGGACTTTTTCATACAAGTCTTGTTTTAAGATTAAACATACATTTTCGCCAAATGACAGCACGTTGTAGCTATGATTAAGAAAAATTGTCTCAAGTCTACATGTGAAAAGGTGTTGATTGCGGCAGCAGAGCCTGGCATGGGGGGAGTGGGGTGGAGCGCACGGGGGAGTGTTGTGCCGACAACAGGAGGGGGGGTACATAAAGTGCGTAGGAGCATGACAGTTACGCTAAAAATGTAGAGAGGTTGATGGACACGTTAGAAAACCAATAGATAACGAGGCTACCTCGTTATTGATTGGCTAAAGTAATGTTGATTTTACAACCTCCAGAGTTGATTAATCTTTATTTTATTTTTTTTGATCATGATAAAAACAAGGCTGCTGCAGCTTAGTAACGCCATTTTTTAGCTTTAATTCATTTTTGTTAGTAATAAAGATCTTCTATACAACCTTTAAAAGGTGCCCGAGCCTCCTCAGCTGGTTCCTCTGGATGTGGAGGAGTAGCGGCTCTACACTGAGCTCCTCCCTGGTGACTGAGCTCCTCACCCTATCTCTAAGGGAGTCCAGCCCCACTACGAAGGAAGCTCATTTCAGCCGCTTGTATCCGGGATCTTGTCCTGTCGGTCATGACCCAAAGCTCATGACCATAGGTGAGGGTGGGAACGTAGATTGACCAGTAAATTGAGAGCTTCGACTTTCAGCTCAGCTCCTTCTTCACCACAACGGACCGATACAACGACCGCATCACTGCAGCCGCTGCACCGATCCGCCTGTCAATGTCACGCTCCATCCGTCCTCGACTCATGAACAAGACCCCAAGATACTTAAACTCCTCCACTTGGGCCAGAGTCTCTCCACCAACCTGGAGGGGGCAAGCCACCTTGTTCCAGTCGAGGACCACGGCCTTGGATTTGGAGGTGCTGATCCTCATCCCTGTCGCTTCACACTCGGCTGCGAACTGCCCCAGTGCATGCTGTATGTCCAGGTTCGACGGAGCCAACAGGACAACATCATCTACAAAAAGCAGAGATGAAATTCCTGTGGTCCCCAAACCGGACCCCCTCCGGCCCCTGGCTGCACCTAGAAATTCTGTCCATAAAGATTATGAACAGAACCGGTGACAAAGGGCAGCCCTGCCGGAGTCCAACATGCACCGGGAACAGGTCTGACTTACTGCCGGCAATGCAGACCAGACTCCTACTCCGGTCATACAGAGACTGGACGGCCCTAAACAAGGGGACCTGGACTCCATATTCCTGGAGCACCACCCACAAGGAACCACGAGGGACGCGGTCGAACGCCTTCTCCAAGTCCACAAAACACATGTGGACTGGTTGGGCGAACTCCCACGAACCCTCTAGCACCCTTTGGAGTGTATAGAGCTGGTCCACCGTTCCGCGACCAGGACAAAAACCGCATTGTTCCTCCTGAATCCCAGGTTCGACTATCAGTCGGATCCTCCTCTCCAGTACCCTGGCATAGACTTTCCCAGGGAGACGGGGGAGTGTGATCCACCTGTAGTTGGAGCACACCGGTCCCCCTTTTTAAACAGGGGGACCACCACCCCGGTCTGCCAATCCAGAGGCACCGTCCCCGACCGCCACACGATGTTGCAGAGACGTGTCAACCAAGACAGTCCCTGCACATCCAGAAACTTGAGATTCTCAGGGCGAATCTCGTTCACCCCCGGTGCCTTGCCACCGAGAAGCTTACCAACCACCTCGGTGATTTCGGCTTGGGTGATGGACAAGTCCACCTATAAGACCTCAGCCTCTGCTTCCTCCACGGAAGACGTGGCGACGGGATTGAGGAGGTCCTCGAATTATTCCTTCCACCGTCCAACAATATCCCCAGTTGAGGTCAGCAGCTCCCCCCTCCACTGTAAACAGTGTTGGCGGAGACCTGCTTTCCCCTCTTGAGGTGCCGGACGGTTTGCCAGAATTTCTTCGAGGCCGACCGGTAGTCCTCCTCCATGGCCTCCCCAAACTCCTCCCAGACCCGAGTTTTTGCCCCCACAACTGCTCGGACTGCAGTTCTCTTGGCCTGCCGGTACCTCTCAGCTGGTTCTGGAGTCCCGTGAGCCAACATAGGACTCCTTCTTCAGCTGGACAGCAGCCCTTACTTCCGGTGTCCACCACCGGGTTCTGGGGTTGGCGCCACAACAGGCACCGGAGACCTTACGACCACAGCTCAAGGCAGCTGCTTCGACAATGGAGGTGGAGAACATCGTCCACTGGGACTCAATTTCCCCAGCCTCCCTCGGGACATGAGAGAAGCTCTCCCGGAGGTGGGAGTTGAAAACCCTGCTGACAGAGGGATCTACCAGACGTTCAGACCCTCACAACACGTTTGGGTCTGCCAAGTCTGTCCGGGTTCCTCCTCCACCAGCGAATCCAACTCACCACCAGGTGGTGATCAATCCACAGCTCTGCTCCTCTCTTCACCCGAGTGTCCAAGACACGAGGTCAGAGGTCAGATGACATGACAACAAAGTTAATCATCGACCTCTGACCAAGGGTGTCCTGGTGCCAAGTGCACTTATGGACCCCCCTGTGCTCGAACATGGTGTTTGTTATGGACAAACTGTGACTAGCACAGAAGTCCAGTAACAGAACACCACTGGGGTTCAGATCAGAGAGGCCGTGCGATCCAATCACCCCCTTCCAGGTCTCACTGTTGCTGCCCACGTGGGTGTTGAAGTCCCCCAGTAGAACAATGGAGTCCCCAGTCGGAGCACTGTCCAGCCCCCCTCCCAGGGACTCCAAGAAGGCCGGGTACTCTGCACTGCTGTTCGGCCAATAAGCCAAGACAACAGTAAGGCACCTGTCCCCGACCCGAAGGCGCAGGAATACAACCCTCTGGTTCACTGGGGTGAACTCCAACACATGACGGCTGAGCTGTGGGGCTATAAGCAAACCCACACCAGCCACCGCCTCTCACCACGGGCAACTCCAGAGAAGTGGAGAGTCCAGCCCTTCTCGAGAGGTTGGGTTCCAGAGCCCAGGCTGTGTGTGGAGGTAAGCCCGACTATATCTAGCCGGTATCTCTCAACCTCCCTCACAAGCTCAGACTCCTTCCCCGCCAACGAGGTGACTCCTCACAGCTCTTAGCGACTCGTCTTCGGCTTGGTTCCGCTGCAGGGCCTCCCAGATTCTTCCCTACTTTTCTTTCACTTTATTTCTCGCCGTTTGTAACATTTCATGACTCTCTTCTAACGGCAAAAGCGACAAAACAGCAAAAAGAAACATGACGACCTGCGTCCTTCATTTAGCTTGTTTACATCCGCTGAGCAGCGGACTGTTTACCGTCTGATTTCCCCGCCCACTGAGAACGGTATCCATGGAGACAAACAAGGCCGGTGGAGACACAACCAGACCGAGTCAAGTCGAGTCAAGTCAAATACAGTAGGGGAGGTGGAAACACTCCATTAGTGTCAGAGGAACTCGTAGCTCAGCTCACTACACTTTCCAAGTAGCTTGGCCAACACTGCTTTTCACTCATTCTGTTGTCATTTTAGTTTAAAGGATTGAAACTAGGGCTGTCGCGGTAAACCGGTATTGACGATAATTGTGGTATTAAAAAATGAAATTTCAATATCGTGTTCAAAATGCTACATAATAATATTGCATAGCATAGAGGATCTAGTGCCACTTGAAACGTGTTGAAGTGTATTTTCAAAATCCGCTGCTGTTCTTCCGCCCTGCTTCGTCTCCCTCCTGCAGCAAAAATAAAATTAAAGATGAATCTGAATGTTTGTACCATTATTAGTTAAATTTTTGCCGATATCGTGATAATATCGTTATCGGGATATTTTTTGCCCATGATAATCGTCAAGAGAAAATTTGATATCATGACAGCCCTAAGTGAAACGTTAAATTCCAACTCAGTTATGTCGACGAGAAAAGAAACAGGAAAGAATAAAATCCACTGGATTCACATCAACATTTTATTTCCATTTCTTGTACGATGACATTTACTGTGACAGACCACAGACTGAACTGTTCCTGAAGCTCAGTCTCAACCAGGGGTCTCAAACTCCAGTCCTCTCGGGCCGCAAACCTGCATGTTTTCCATGTCTCCCTGCTTCAACACACCTGAATCTCGTCACCAAGTCCAGCAGAAAGCCTGATAACGAGCCTCGTTGCAACTGGCTGTGTTGAAGCAGGGAGACATGGAAAACATGCAGGTTTGCGGCCCGAGAGGACTGGAGTTTGAGACCCCTGTGTCAGACTCAGGAAAGTTTCCCTCAAACTGGATGATCTCTGGTGATTCTGGCTTCAAGCTGGACTTCCTGAATAAACTCTCTCAGTCTTTCATGATTTCATCCATTTGTGAGAATTGCGCCGGTACAACAATCAATGACAATAAAAAAATCTTTTCCCACGTTTCACAAGGATATGGCTTCACCTGTGTGAGTTCTCATGTGGTCCTTCAAATCACTGTCGACTCAAACTTTTGCCACGTTTCACAAGAATGAGGCTTCTCATCTGTGTGAGTTCTCTTGTGGAACTTCAAATAACTCTGTCGGCAAAAACTTTTGCCACATGTTTCACAAGAATATGGTTTCTCACCTGTGTGAGTTCTCATGTGGTCCTTCAAATGACCGCGTAGACGGAACATTTTCCCACATGTTTCACAAGAATATGGCTTCTCACCTGTGTGAGTTCTCAAGTGGCGCAACAATTGACTCTGCAGACAGAAACTTTTGCCACATGATTCACAAGAATGAGGCTTCTCACCTGTGTGAGTTCTCAAGTGGGCCTTCAAACCATTCTGTCGACTGAAACTTTTCCCACATGTTTCACAAGAATATGGCTTCTCACCTGTGTGAGTTCTCAAGTGGCACAACAAATCACCCTGTTGCATGAACCTTTTACCACATGTTTCACAAGAATATGGCTTCTCACCTGTGTGAGTTCTCATGTGGCGCGACAAATGACTCCGATGCGTGAAACTTTTGCCACATGTTTCACAAGAATGAGGCTTCTCACCTGTGTGAGTTCTCAAGTGGTCCTTCAAAACACTCTGTCGACTGAAACTTTTCCCACATGTTTCACAAGAATACAGATTCTCACCTGTGTGAGTTCTCATGTGGCGCAACAAATCACCCTGTTGCATGAACCTTTTACCACATGTTTCACAAGAATATGGCTTCTCACCTGTGTGAGTTCTCATGTGGCGCGACAAATGACTCCGATGCCTGAACCTTTTGCCACATCTTTCACAGGAATGAGGCTTCTCACCTGTGTGAGTTCTCTTGTGGCCCGGTTGCCTGAAACTTTGGCCACATGTTTCATGAAGGATCTCCTCAGCAGGGACCTTTAACTGATGTTTGTTATGGTCAGTTTCCTCACACCTTTCTTCACATTCAGCCTGCTTCTCTGAAACATGACAGATGTTCTCACTGTCTCTATGAAACACCTTGAGTTTTTTCAGCTTCAAATGTGGAGCTGGTTCTGAGTCCATGTGTCTTTTCTCATGGTGGACTTCAGAGTCCTGAGAGAGGAACCACTCAGTCTCTGGTACTTCTGGGTCACTCAGGTCACTGTGATCCTCAACAGAAGGAACCTTCAAGGTTTCACTTTCAAACTTCACAATGAATTGTTCTCCCTTCTGGCTGCTGCTGAGTTCCTGGTGTTCCTCAATCTGAGAGGGTTTTGGTTCCTCCTGCTCCTCCTTAAACTGATGAAGTCCTGGTTCTTCTTCTTCTCTCATCTGTAGAGGTTCTGGTTCTTCTTCTTTGATGTGTGGAGGTTCTGGTTCTTCTTCTTTGATGTTTGGAGGTTCTGGTGCTTCTTCTCTGATGTGTGGAGGTTCTGG